>NC_058413.1:1273390-1325175 GCF_002201575.2 Neomonachus schauinslandi
CAGCCTGCACCTGCTCCAGCTGTGGCTCCTGTGGGGGCTCCAAGGGGAGCTGTGGCTCCTGTGGCTCCTGTGGGGGCTCCAAGGGGGGCTGCGGCTCTGGCTGTGGGGGCTGTGGTTCCGGCTGCTGTGTGCCTGTCTGCTGCTGCAAGCCCATGTGCTGCTGTGTGCCTGTCTGCTGCTGCAAGCCCGTGTGCTGCTGTGTGCCAGCCTGCACCTGCTCCAGCTGTGGCTCCTGTGGGGGCTCCAAGGGGGGCTGTGGCTCCTGTGGCTCCTGTGGCTGCTCCCAGTCCAGCTGCTGTGTCCCCTGCTGCTCCCAGTCCAGCTGCGGCAAACCCTGCTGCTCCCAGTCCAGCTGCTGTGTCCCCATTTGCTGCTCCCAGTCCAGCTGCTGTAAGCCCTGCTGCTCCCAGTCCAGCTGCTGTGTCCCCATTTGCTGCTCCCAGTCCAGCTGCTGTGTCCCCATTTGCTGCTCCCAGTCCAGCTGCTGTGTCCCCATCTGCTGCCAGGGCAAGATCTGAGGCTCTGAACCCAGACCTTGGGTTTCTTTCTCAATGTTTGGTAAAGCCTGTATTTGTGTGGTTTCCCTGAATCAGTTCCTTTCACACGTCCACTTCTGAAGCTCACTTCTGCAGCCTTCATCTTTCAGTGTGTGGGAGCTTGGTCTACAGACTGAGGAGGACCCAGTTCTGCTGCTATAGATGACAGACATCATTCACTTGGTGGAATTAGGTCCCTCTTACCTGTTCTTGGGCAACCATATTTCTTTGCCTAGGTCACTCTGCAGCCCTGCACCCCCATCCTGGGCTCTGGCTGGATCTGGACTCTTGCAGATATGACAGCCTCCTGGCCCATCCCTCCTTCTGAAGATACTCCACCCCCAAACCTCATCTTCTTGCCTGTCTCATCTCTGACTGCAGGATGAGCCAAGTCACAGGGGAGCAACAGATGGTGGGTTCCCCTAAATCCTAGGGACACTTTGCCATCAAGAGTTGGCCCCACTTACAGCATCTATACTTGGTTGGCTACTGCTCCCTGATCCCTCTGATTTGTGTTTTGAGGCAGGAACTATACCGTGAAATCCCTAAATAAACACCCCCCCACACACAATGTTGTTCTCACTGTGAATCTTCATTCTGGTGTCTGATTGGCAGAGGCTCTGCAACCCACATGGCCTAAGGACATTTCTACAGAGCCTAAATGTGGGACCCCCTGCCCTGGATTCTGTGAAGCAAGTTGTGCAGGAGGTAAGATCCATAGCTGGGGAAGAGACGTGCCAGCAGCAGAAGCCCATTCTGAGCTGTCACTAAGGTTGCCACCAACCATGTGGGGCTGTTTACATTCAAATTGATAAAACATCACAGGAAGTAAATGCTTCGGTTCCTCAGGCACACTGGCATGTTTCAAGTATGCAGTGGCCTCTTGTGGTCAGCGGTTGGCTTACAGGACAGCACACAGCACATTTCCATCAAAAAGCAGAAAGCTCTGTGGGCAGCTCTGGCAGGAATAGGAAAGAGCTCCACACCAGGTGCGTCACCTAGAACCAAGAGCTGGGGTCCAGATCCATAATTTCTCGATGCAAGTATTAGGTAGGTGGGTATGGTTGCTGTAGTAAATTACGTCACACTGGTTGGCTTAAAACAAGAGAATTGATTCTCTCACACTTCTGGGAGCTCCCTCCAATAATAGTAATTTTTTTTTTTATTATTGTGGTAGAATACACAGAACATAAAATGTACCGTCTTCACTGTCTCTAAGCCCACACTCAGGGGCACTAAGTACATTCACACTGTTGTGCAGCCGTCCCCACCATCCGTCTCCAGAACTTTCCATCTTCCCAAGTAGAAACTCTGTCCCCATGAAACACTGATGCCCCCACCCTCTCTGCTCAATTATAGTTTCTCTCTTAACCATTGTACATTGTCAAAAATGAGAAGTCGACATCAGTGCGATACAGTGAACTCAAGCACAGACTTTCTTGGATCCCACCAGTCTTTACCTTGTCATGCAGAGTCTATGAAGCTGTATCACATCGAGCCTTCAGAGAAGCATTACCATAGCCAAGACTCCGCACTGTCCCATAACCCTAAAAACACTCCCTCGTTCTGTCCCTTGATAGTTCTGTCCTCCCCACAGTCCTGAGCCCTGGCCACCCTGGGAGGGACTCTGACAGAGTTGTGTCACATGGAGAGTGTTAGGTAAATGCAACAGCGCACCATGTAAGCCTGCGTGGGTGACTTGTTTCCCACTTGGGCTAATACACGTGAGATCCGTCCAAGTTGTAATGTGTGTCAGGAAACCGCTCCCTTTATTGTTGACTTGTCTTCCATTGTGTGCATGTATCAGGGGTTTTGTTTTGTTTTTTGCCTCTCACCTCTGCAAAGACAGGATAGACCTCCACCCAGACTTCAGTTTAGATGTCAAGACAGATGAAGCCACACACACCAAGATCAGTGTGGTGCTGGTATGATATATTGGCGTATTGACATGACATGGCGTATATTACTTACGTGAGGAGGCTTTCTGGGGAGAGCAGGGTGGCTCCCAAGCAGGCCTGAAATGGTCTGAGAGAGCAGGGCAAGGAGATGGCGTGGGGTTTTCAGGTGGCGAAGTACAGGGAGTGGGGAGGCTGGGAGTGCCCAGGGATGCTGACTTGCACCATAGTGGGGGGCACCGTGATTTCCTATCAGCTTGTCCAGATTTGGGGCAGAAGAGGAAGAGGGAGGGGTGGGCCTGTCAGCATCAGACGCCAAAGATGAAGTTACGCCCCTTACAGCTTGTTTGTCCGTTCACTCACTGAAGGGCAATTAGGCTGTCTCCATTTTTTGGCTATTTATTATTATTATTTTTCTTAAAGATTTATTTATTTATTTGAGAGAGCGAGAATGAGAGAGAGAGAGAGAGAGTACACGAGAGGGGGTAGGGTTAGAGGGAGAAGCAGGCTCCTCGCTGAGCAGGGACCCCGATGTGGGACTTGATCCAGGGACTCCAGGATCATGACCTGAGCCGAAGGCAGTTGCTTAACCAACTGAGCCACCCAGGTGCCCCCATTTTTTGGCTATTTAAGCTGCAGTACACATATGTGTATGAATTTTTGTGTGTAAATATGTTTTTATTTCCTCGAGGATGAATATTCAGAATGCAGTCACTGGGTCGTACAGTAGTGTTTATTTCACTTTATAGGAAACACCAAACTGTCTTCCAGAGGGGCTGCCCCATTTTTCATCCCCACCAGTGGTGCATAATAGATCTAGTTGTTTCCCATCCTCACCAGCACTTGGTATTTTCAGTAACTTTAATTTAAGTCCCTCTAGCAGGTGTGTGGTGGTGTCTCATTGAGGCTTTAATTTGCATTTTCTTTTTTTTTAAGATTTTATTTATTTATTTATTTGACAGAGAGAGAGAGCACAAGCAGAGGGATAGGGAGAAGCAGACTCCTCACTGAGCAGGGAGCCCGATGTAGGGCTCGATCCCAGGACCCTGAGATCATGACCTGAGCCGAAGGCAGACACTTCACTGACAGCCACCCAGGCACCCCTAATTTGCGTTTTCTAATGGCAATGATGCCGAACATCTTTTCAAGTGAGTCCTGGCCATTCACACATCTTCATTGAAAGAATTTTTGTATCTTTTGCCCATTTTTAAATTACAGTGTTTTTCTTACCATTGCATTTGGAGAAGTCTTTATATATTTCATAACTAAACTGTCACATTTGTGATTTTCAAATATTTTCTCCCTATCTGTGCTTGTTTTTCCACCGTCTTAATGGGAGTTCCACAGAGCAACACCTTTTAATTTTCATGAAATCCAATTCATCAGGTTGTTCTTTTGTGGATTGTGTTTTTAGCGCTACGTCTAAGAACGCCTTATCTGTCTAACCCTAGGTCATGAAGATTTTTCTCTGTTTTCTTCTAGACATTTTATAGCTTTGTGGTTTACATCCTATCATCTGTTTTGAGTTAATATTTTATAAAATATGAGGTTTAGGTCATAATTCTTTTTCTCCTACAAATGTCTAATTATTCCAATGCTATTTATTGAAAAATTATCCTTCTACCATTGAATTACTTTTGTATCTTTGTCAAAACCCAGCTGGCCCTACTTGCGTGGGTCTATTTCTGTATTCTCTATTCTATTGCATTGTATTCTCTATTTGTTACATTCTTTTTTTTATTTAAAGATTTTATTTATTTATTTAACAGAGAGGGAGGGTGCACAAACAGGGGGAGCAGCAGACAGAGGGAGAAGCAGATGCCCTGCTGAGCAGGAAGCCCAACATGGGGCTCAATCCCAGGACCCTGGGATCATGACCTGAGCTGAAGGCAGACACTTAACTGACTGAGCCCCCAAGGGGCCCCTCTATTTGTTACATTATAATCTCTATTCTGTTACATTCTTTCTCATTTGTTACATTCTGTTTTCTATTCTGTTGCATTCTATTCTCTCTTTGTTACATTCTGTTCTCTATCCTGTTAACATTGATCTATGTGCCTTTCTTTTCCCAATGCCACACACTGTCTTGGTTTTTGTAGCTATGTAGTAAGTCTTAATCAAGTAGTGTTATTCCTTTAACTATATTCTTTTTCAAAATTGCTGTGACTATTTTGGTTTCTTTATCCTTCTGTATAAATTTTAGAATCAGCTTGTCTATATCTACAGAGAATCCTGCTGGGATTTTGATAGAAATTTCTCTTTAACTGTAGATCAGTGTGGGAGAATTAACATCTTAGCTATGCTGGGTTTTCCAATCCATGAACATAGTGTATCTCTCTGTTTATATAGATCTTTTTTGGCTTCCTTCATTAGCATTTTGTAGTTTTTGGCACACTGAGTCTATTTATCTTTTGTTACATTTATGCTTATGCATTTTAATTTTTGGAGCAACTGTAAATGATATTGTGCTTTAAATTTGTTTTCCAACTGTTCATTGCTATTGTATAGACATATGATTGAATTTTATGTGTTGGCCTTGTATCCTATGACTTTACTTGACTCAAAATGCATTTATTGACTCCAAGGGTTTTGTGTTTGTTTTGTTTTGTTTGTAGATTCCTGAGGATTTTCTACACAATCATGTCTTCCTGTGTGTATAGTCCAGCAGAGCTCAGCTCCCCACAGGCTCCCAGGTCACTGGGCTTCCTTGGAGCTACTCTTACCCCTGTGGCCTCCATTACAGCTCCTACTTCTTCTCCTCTTTCATCAGCCCCAGATGCTCATGCTTCCCAGGGCTCTGTTGTCAACTGCTCTTCTCTACACCCTATATTGACCTTAAGGCTGATGTTATCTGGCCTTGTTCATTCCTGGTTTTGTTGCCAGTATCAGTGCTGATAGCTTCTAGACCTGCACACAGACCCTGAACTCCAGGCCTGTTCATCTGACCATACTTGGGATGCCTCCGTTTTGACGTCCTATGGATACTGTGAACGTGATCTGTCCTCATCTCCCCAAACTTGTCTTTCCTCCTTTGACAGGCAGAAGTATAAAATGACCCTCAATGACCCTTGTCCTTATATAGTCTCCTCTTGAGCATGGATGGAACCTGTGGTTAGGGCGAGATATCACCTTTGTGGTTTTGTTCTGCTATATGGCAAAAGGGATGTTTGCAGATGTGATTGAGGCTCCTAATCAACTGAGTTCATCAAACGGGAGATATGCTGGGTGGGCCTGCCCTAATCCCTGAGGTCTTATAAAGGGAGTCTAGAGACTGGAGACAGAAGTCAGAGACACACCTCCTGCTGGCCTGGAAACCGAACAGTCATGTTGTGAAGTTTATGAGGGTCACGGGGCAAGGGACCATGGGTGGTCTCTAGTGGCTGAGAGTGGTCATGGGCAAACAGCTCAGAAGGAAATGGGGACCTCAGTCCTGCAATCACCAGGAACACACTGAGCAGGCTTGGGAGTTCCAGAAGGGAACCAAGTGCAGCTGACATCCACACTGGCCTCGTGGCAGTCTGAGGACAGGACCCAGCTTTGCTGTGCCTGGACTCCAGACCTTAGGGAACTGAGATAATAAATGTGTGTTGTTTTAAACTTCAGAGTTTGTAGTAGTTCATTACACAGCAGTCGGAAACAAATACACCTCCTCTTAGCATTGAGTCTCCACTCAATCCCCTGGAGCCCCATCCTCATCCCCACGCTGCCTTCATCTGACTAAATACCGGTCCTATAATATTGACTCCTCAGCATCTATTTGCTCTGCTGCTCTGCTTGCGAGTTTAGGCTTTCAGTGACCCCCATCTACTGAATGAACTTATAGAATCTCAACACTCCCCCACCTCCACTCACCTGCTGGCTCTCTAACATCTAGTGAAAGGATCAAGCTCTTGTGTTGGGCCTCAGCACTCTCCCCAGTTCTGTCTGTGCCCCTCCATGAGTGAGTGAGCACTTGACATGGATTGAACACTCAGTCTTCACCTCAAACCTGTGAGGTAGGTACCCACTGACTCTATTTTACAGATGAGGAAACTGAGATAGCAAGAGGACACATTACTTGCCAAAGGTCACACAGCATCTGGTACTGACCACCCAGCCTGTGCCCTTCCCAGAGTCCGATGTGTTGTGGGGCATGTGTCTGTGCCCTCAGACACGTTCCCCCTGAGCCTGGCATGACGTCACCAAATTCCTTTTTTTTTTTTTAAGATTTATTTATTTATTTGAGAGAGAGAACACAAACAGGGGAGGGAGAGGACAAGCAGACTCTGCCCTGAGTGCAGAGCCCAACTCAGGGCTCCATCCCAGGACCCTGAGATCATGACCTGAGCCAAAATCAAGAGTTGGACGCTCAACCGACTGTGCCACTCAGATGCCCCTTCACTGAATTCTTTATCTGAGGAAACCCTCTGCCTCACTCAGGGTCCTACAGTAGGTCCTGCACTTCCTCTGCAAGAGTGAGCTGGCCAGAGCAAGACACTCGGGGGAGGAGGTGTAGACAGGGCTTTCACTCATCAGGTGGGAGCCAGAGAAAACTTCACCATGAGAAGGCGCCTGTGCAGAGGGAGTGTGTTTTTCGCAGGATTTCACAATGCCTGGTTTGGACCAAAAAATGCAAGAAGAAAGCAGAAGTGACCAAGGACTTGCAGGTGCTCAGGGAAGCCCCTGGTTTGAGGGGTCCTCGGAGGTTCAGGGCTCAAGCTCCAAGAAGTTGCAAGGGTAGGGAAGGAGGAACATGGGACTCACCATCTAGGTGGTGCTGGAGGTAGGGGATGCTGGTTTTCCATTAGGGTGTGATGGGCATGAGGTTAATGCCCTCTCTATCTGTCTTCATCTGTAGCCAGACTGCCCAGCTGTGAAGACTGAAGAAGGAATACTCTGGAGGATATGACGGTATTACAGCTTTAGGGCTATGACATGCAGCCCAGGACACATCCTGAGAAATCTGGAATTGAGTGAATTACCTGAGCCTGTGGCCAGCATCTCAGATCTTGCCCTGGCAGCAGATGGGGACACAGCAGCTGGACTGGGAGCAGCAGGGCTCTGGGGAAATTCTGCCATTTTCCTTCTATGTTTAAAACAACCGCACAAACATTTGTTTACATGCATTTTTTATGTTTACCCTTTTCATTGCTTTCATCAAACACTGGCAACGTCATGACCTGCAGTGTTTCCACTCTCAAGGGCTCAGAAGCATGAGGAGAGATGTGCCCGCCTTGCTTCCAGGTGGCGGGCTCCCATGACTGCAGAGAAGGCTTGTTCTGTCGGGTCCACCCATGGGGACTCTAGCCCCTTGTCCGTTCCTCTCTGACACTGAGCCAATCCTGTGGCCCCTGCTCTTCTCTTGCATCTTGTCCCATTTGAGCCACCTGCTCCCTAGAGCTGCCTTACCCCCTCTAGACAAGAATGGGGGGACACTCTCTGTCCACAGGTCCAGAGACCCAGGAGCTATGTGGGAGGTGCCTACACTCTCCATGGAGATACAGAAGCTTCCAGGTGGGTTGGATTGGCATTCCAGGAAGCCAGTGTGCAGAAAGGAGGGGCGGAGGTGGTGATTAGAAGGGTGCCTCCTCCACCTCTTAAGACTGCTGACACAGCCCCTCCCTGGAGAAGCCCCTCCAGCTGCCCTGGGGCCCTTGCAGCTTACTCCTCCCTGGCTGTGGTAATCAGCCACTCAGGAGAGCGGGCAAAGGCAGGGGATTCAGAGCCAGATACCCGTAGCTGGACACTGGGCCCTTGAGCACTTGTCTCCTGCCTTGTTCTGCTCCTTTGTACACACGGATGGTAATGGTTCCTGCCCTGCAGGGAAGGTGGGGTTCACCGAGGGCCCCGAGTGTGCATGGACAGTGCGTGTGGATCCCACCGTCCCGTCCGTGAGATCTCAGTTTGCTCTCGGGGGTCGAGTTGGGCTGGGTAATGCCTGACATTCACACACTCTGAAGTCCTGCCCAAGAAGCCCTCTGCTCACCAGGGTCAGGACTGACCCTCTGGAGGATGGGGGAGAAGGGCACCCCAGACTGAGAGCAGGCCTCAAGGGAAGCAGGCAGCTTTGGGGGTGGGAGCAGCCAGCAGGGCCAGGTTTGGGGATTCAAGTACTGAGCTTTGGTCCCAAGGATCAGCCTGCAGCTGGTGGGACCATGGGAGGGTTTCAGGGAGGGCAGTGGTGAGGGGCAGGCGGGAGACTTGACCTTCAGGCAGGGTGTGATGGTGCTGGTCCAGGGGCCGCAGGAGGCCTGACCTGGGTCCCAGCCACGGGGTGCGGCAAGTAGGGCAGACGCTTCTTGGGTTTTGTCCAGTCAGTAGATAGATCCTTGCCTGCATTGGGTACACGGCTCCAGAGCAGATATTTCAAAGGAAATTTCCAGCAGCAGCCCTGGCACTTGGAATTGATAAGCTACAGGATGGGACACATTGAATTTTAAAAATTTGTTTGGAGGGGCGCCTGGGTGGCTCAGTTGGTTAAGCATTTGCCTTCGGCTCAGGTCATGATCCCGGGGTCCTGGGATCGAGTCCTGCATCGGGGCTCTCAGCGGGGAGTCTGCTTCTCCTTCTGCCCCTACCCCTGCTGTGCTCTCTCTCAAATAAATAAATAAAATTGAAAAAAATAAAAAAATAAAAATTTGTTTGGAGAAAATTGGGCCAATTTTGTTTCATATAACCTTGCTCTGTGAGGTCCTATCACAGGAAATCTAAAACAAGACCCCATTCGTGTGACAGGAAAGTGTCCCATGTGTCTTGACTTGCACAGTCTAGATGTGCCGGCTGGAAGGGAGAGTGAGATATGAAGTCAAGAGGTCCCCGTGCAGTGGGAGCCTCTAGGATGTGGCCAGCACGAGGACAAGCCTGGGGCATTGGACATTGGACAGGTCTGCATCCCAGCCCAGGGGCGATCCCAGGTTGGCTCATGCAGTTTGCAAGAGGACAGTCCATCTGCACATTCAGCTGCTTCTCCTCTCCCCTCCCCTCCCCAGGCCACGCAAGACCCCAAAGCAGCTCCCCCAGGATAGTCCAGGGGCCGCTAGGTGCTGGTCTTCTGGTTGTGCATGCATGTTTTTTATCTTCAAAGCACTACTCTCCCATGGTGTGGGCGCACCGTGATTTGCTTACCCCGAGGTGGCCCCTGGGGCTTTCCCAGGGGACGCGGCCCCAGCCACGGTCCACGGCCTCAGTCTCTGCGGCTCTTCCATGGAGAGATGCGGCCAGCTCCCCTCCTCCTGCTGAATAGGTCAAACACGGTGGAGGCCACCCCACTAGTTCTCGTGGGTGTGGCGGCAACAGGTGTTTCCGTGGGAGAGGCCGGGGTTCCGGGCGCCCCAGTGCGAGGTGGCACAGAGGATGGGGTGGTGGCCACTTTATTCACTCGGAATTTGCTCTTGACAGACGTCTGCTCATGCAGTCATTTGTGCATGTTCTAACGAACAGTGTGGCCGATGATAACGGGAGCCGCCCAGCCCTGGCTTCGGTCTGCCCGCTGCCCCAGCCGGGCGCCTAGGAGAACGTTCCCAGGAAGGAGGAGCGTGCAGTGGGTCCTGGTCTGCAGCCCGCCTCCTCCGGGGCCCCCTCGCAGCTCCCTACCCCATGTGCATCACAGGTGGTGCACTCTGTCCCTGTCTCTCCCTTGGTGTCTCTCTGTCTCACTCTCCCTGTCTCTGTCTCTCTCACTATGGACTCTTCCTGTTGCTTTTTGTGTTTTATTTGTTCATGTTTACAGGCTTGCAGGTGTTCTTTACGTAAAGGAGATGCCAGCCTAGTTCTGCTGTGCACTAGATCGCCCCCCAGACCCTCGTCTGCCTTGTTCCCTCAGTGCTTCCTGATCTGGGCTGATGTCCCCCGAAGAGCTATTTTTCTGTGCCTTTCGCCTGCAATCCATCCTTTCTGCCCCTGGGAACACGCACAAGCGTGCACTTTTGCAGGTGCAGTGGTCTCTCCCACCCCTCTGCTCCCCACCTGCTTTCTTTATCCTCATGGGGTGACAGGCTTGGTGACATTGTCTGTGGTTTTTTTCCTGTTTGTTTCTCCACCTGGGATGTAAAATCTGCATGGGCTATGCCCGGGGCAGGGATGCGGGTGGAGAGGGAGGGCAGCCACCCCTCTCCCAGGATGGTGCATCTCTAGGCCCGTGTCTACCCCCACACCCTGAGGCTCCACCCCAGCCTGGCTTCAAGTCTCTGTGGTCTAGGAAAGTAAACAACACACCTGGCTAGAGTTCTTAATAAGTGGTTACAATGGAGCCCAATAAAGTCTGATGGGTTGGAGCGAGGGCCAGAGTCATGTCCCCCAGAATGTACGCTTCAGTCCGAACCCCTGGCGCCTGGGAGTGTGACCTGAGTTGGAAATAGGGTCTCTGCGGATATAATCGAATGAAGACAAGGTCATTGGGGTGGGCCCTGATCCAACAGGACCAGTGTCCTTCTAGGAAGAGGAGAGACGGACACACAGGGGGCCACGTGACCACAGAGTCGAGACAGGAACGATGCGGCCACCAGCCCAGGGATGCCTGGAGCCCCGGGAGCTGGAGGAGGTGGGAAGCATCCTCCCCCAGAGCCTCTGGAGCTTGGCCCACACCTGATGGCCTCCAGCCAGGAGAGGTCGCTTGCTGTCTCTAGCCCGCAGTGATGGCAGCCCCAGGAAGGGATGGTCATGTTTTACTGAATGCGTGCCTGTCCTCCGCGCCGTGGCTGCGTGCAGCCCCATAATGTGGTAGCAGTGGGAACAGGCACCAGGGAAGATGCCCAGGCTTTGGCTGGTCGCTGTACAGCGTGGTGTCTCTCTACGTTGTGATGGACGATGGAAGACACAAGTCAACAAAGAGGAAAAAAGCCATATCCATGGGCCCGGGTGGAGCCAGCCTGAAGAGGGAGGTGACAGGTGAGGTGCCTTCGGAGGGAGGTGAGGAAGAGGATGGGGAGGACTCAGCACACGGGAGGCTTTGTCCGGGGAGCACATGAGTGGGGGGACCTGCTGGGAACCTGGGCCTCTGCCCAGCACATGGCCCTCTGCTCTCCCTGCCGGAGCCCCTCCGGGCCCTGGTTTGGGTGCGTGTGACCCACAGCACTTGGCACCCCTAATTCCATAGCTACCTGCCTGCCCCTCTTTATGGATGTGGCATTCGCTGACATATGTCGGGATGCTATTTTAAAGCCTCCTTCTTGCTGGTGGGCTAACCATCTTATGGCATAGTTTTCTTTGCTCAGCTGGTCCCACTGCTGCTGGTTGTTCTGTGATTCCAAGCGAGCAGACTGGTCATGGCTGCAGTCTCCCGGTCGGCTTCTCCTTGGCCCCATAACCCTGTGGGGGAGAGGCTGTGATGCCATTTCTCAAGGTCACACAGTCACCCCGTGGTGGGTCTGACACTTGACTCCAGGCCTCGGGCTCTGGAACCCACCATCCTCACCACTGCCCCAGTGTTTCTCAAACCAGGGTCCCTGGCACCCCGTCAGGGTGTCCGGGAAGTCAACACTATCTTCACAATTATAATAAGACACTGGTTTCCCTTTCTGTCTTTCGTGAGAGAATGGAGGAGTTTTCCAGAAGCTACATGATGGGGGGTATTGGCACACAGTGATGATGACAGAGGCAGATGAGCATCTAGCTGTCCACCATTATGCCCTCTTACCCTGTTTTGGTGGGGAGGAAGAGGCAGTGACTTCTTAAAAAAAAAAACGTGTCATGTGTGTTTACATGTATTGGGTTTACCCATGTTATTTTATTTATTTTTTATTTTTTCAGTGTTAACCTTTTATTATCAGGGAAATACACTCCTTGCTTGTGAAATTTAATTTTATTTCTCCCAAGTTATATTGAGCTCTAGCTGACATATAACATTTATAAGTTTCAATGTGCGGCACGATGATCTGGATACCTTGTGAAATAATCACTACAATGAATTCAGTTCACATCCGTCACCACGCTGGTTGCACATTTTCTTCCCTGTGATGAGAACGGTTCAGATCTACTCTCAGCAACTCTGCAACACCCAGCACAGCATGGTGAACGATTGTCACCATGCTGTGCGTCACGTTCCCCAGGACTTGCTTGTCTTGTAACTAGAAATCTGCACTTTCTGACCACCTTACTAGTGTTATCTTAAACCAACTTGTAAACAAATACTCTAAAACTTGGCCAGCGCGAATTCCCACTGTCCTAAAACACACTGACCCACATAAACAAAAGGGCTTTGGGACCCTTGATAATGGTAAGGGGGCGGTGCCATGGGCCCCCTGTGTCTGGGGACCACTCTTCACCCCTTGAGGTCACGGTGCTCAGGTCTCGCTGGCCTTGGTAGAAATTATGTCCCGGTAACAATGAGGCACAATTTTCTATCTTGGAACCTTCCCTTTCTCAAACAGAAATGCCAGACCAATCGGGTAGCCCCCCGCCCCACGCTATTTCTGGGGAGTCATGAGGGGTCTCAGACATTGTCACGAATCGTTTGGGTCTTGGCTAGCGTGCAGGCGCTCTCGCTGACCCCTGCCGCACTGTGATGTGCCGCCAGCACTTATAAGCCAGGAGTGACCAGCAGGGCCACTGCCCGCCTCTGCCGTGGGGGCTGCACCGGTACCCAGAGAAACACAACCGGTCGGATGAGTGTCTGTGTGTAAAGAGGTTTATGTTAAGGAATTAACTCACGTAGCTGTGGGGGCTGGAAAGTCCAAAATGTGTAGGGCAGGCGGCAGGCGTGCAGCTCAGGCAGGGTCTCCAAGTCAGTCTAGAGGGGATTCCTTCCTTCTCAAGAAACCTCGGTCTTTACTCTTGGAGCCTTCACCTGATTGGATGAGGCCCACCCACATTATGGAAGGTGATCAGTTTTACTCAAAGTCCAGTGATTTAAGTGTTGATCACATCTACAAAATACCTTTGCAGCAATGTCTAGACTGCTGTTTGACCTAACAAACACAGGGTACCATGGCCCACTCCCAGGTCACTCTGAGACATGACTCTGCTATTCCACAGCAGGGCTGTGGGCTGTCTGGACCATGAGATGATACAGGGTTTACTGAGACTGAGCTTTTTGTCCATATAGTCTGTCTGCCCCCTTTTCTCTCAGGTGGTTGGGTCAGGAGGATAGGGTGTGTGGACCCTGATCTTGGCCAGGCAGAGCTGACGCTGTCCGGAAAGGATGGCTGCTTCTCGGGGCCCCTGGGCCTCCTTCAAGACCAGGAGAAATACCCACGTGCAAGAGGTCCCTCAACATCATGCATATTGGGAGTACGCAGATACCCGGAGGAGGGGTTGGGCCATGGTAGAGGCAGCATGAGGCTGAAGCCTAATGAGGCAGCTCTCAGGAGGCTGCCCCATGCCCACTAGAGAGAGAAGAACCACAGAAAGCAGAGGTACTGAGGGGGGAGGTGTGTTTATTTAGAGGGACACAGAGTCCAGCTGGATTGTAGCAGATCACAGAAAACAAAGGTAATATGCAGGGATGCCCACGGGGCGGACAGCCCCTGAGTGCTGGCGAAAGTTGGACCTCATAGGAGAGAGGCACTCAGGTCTGGGGTGGACCTGTGCCCACTGCCGCCCAGCCTCGAAGCTGGACGCGGCCCTCCTCGGGTGGGCACGGAGGGCCAGGGTCGTCTCGGTTCCAGCTAGTGGTATGGTAGTGGTGACAGGCAGAGGAGGAACACCCATCCTCAGGATCCCGTGGGGGGGGGGGAGGCAGCGGGGCATGGGGAGCAGATTTCTAGGGTGAAGCCAAGAGTACAAGTGGGGGACTCTGTTTCTGGTTCAAGAGATGCAGACTGTCCTACTCCAGAGGATAGCAGGCTAAGAACGGTGCTCGATGGGGCGAGGGCTGAGCAGGGTCATTGCCTGGAAAGTGCAGCCGATTTGCTGACCACCTGGGGTCCATGGCCATGGTCTCAGATCTTGCACTGACAGCAGACGGGGACACAGCAGCTGGACTGGGAGCCCCCACAGGAGCCGCAGCCCCCCTTGGAGCCCCCACAGGAGCCACGGCCCCCGCAGCCGGAACTGCGGCCCCGCAGCATCCGGAGCCACGGCCCCCACACCGGAGCCACAGCTTCCGGAACAGCCACAGCAGCCCATGATTCTGGTGGGTTGAGGGTGGAGCAGGTCAGAGGAGCAGGTGCAGAGGACAGGTGTTCAGGCGTGGAGCCTCCTGCGCTGGGAGCCCTTTATGTACCTGCCGTAGGGTCAAGTGAGATGCTGAGCACATGGTCCCTTCCTGGTCCCTGTTTGGGCCACTCCCCCAGGGAAATTTTATTTTCTTAACATTTAAACACGTCCACTGTTTTTCTGTGTTGTTTTGCACTTTTACTTCGGAGCACTGAGTCTTGCCCTGACTTGGTTCCAGGCCCACTTGTCATGGGGGAGATGGTCCAGGGCCCTGGAGACTCAGCCGGAGGCCTGCGTCTGTTCCTGTGGTCATAGTCCTGAGGGGACTCCAGGCCATCAGGGATTGTCCCAGGGGATCCATAGCGAGGGTGAGCTTGACCCTGGGGAGCAGGAGAACTTGATGCATGGAGAGAGCAGGACCATCTTTCTATAACTCAGCTGAGCTCAGCTGAGCTGGGCGTGTACCTGGCCCAGACCTGTTCCCCATCTTGGCTTTAGGGGTCGGGCTCCAGGCAGACATGCTTCTAAAGGGTTTGTAGATAGAGCTGCAAGGGCAGGAGGGCTCAGGGCTGGGAAGCCTGAGCATTCCCTCTTCCTCTTCTGCTCTGCACCCCCACCCCTGCCCAGGCCTTTGAAGGTCACGTTTGCACAGACAGGAATTTGCACTTAATTGCCCCGAAGCATCAGTTAGTGTGCTGACAGGATTCCGTCATTCAGGGGCACAGTGCGCAGTCCCCTGCGATCTCACCCCCCCACGCCCGCCCCCTCAGAAGGAATGGACTCTGGGCCCAGAAGAGCCTGTTTTGCTTCCTCCGCCGGAGACTTCTGGGAGGAGGGGCTTCCCACATCAACGCTGCCATAGATGCAGCTGGCCGGGAGGTGGCGGCCTTGCACCATCCATGAGGCCACCTTCAAGCTTGGCCGTGGCACTTTGTTGAGGGCTTGTGCTCAGGGGGCCTGGGGCAGCTGCCTTCCTGAGGAGACCACCTGACACCAGTGGGCGGTCACTCGGGGAGGGGGCACAGCACAGACCCGGCCTTTGACCTTGTTAACTGAGCTCATCCCCACAGCGCTTGGGTTGCAAGGCATCGTGCACCCCACTTTACAGGTGAGGTGCAGAGCCCAGGACCCTGCAGGAGCCCAATTTCAGGGGCAGATAGTCTGGTCTGCAGGCTGTGCTTGTAATGGCCCTGTGTCTGAGCGCCCTTGGGGGGAGACTGGCCACTGGGCCTCGATGTTGTGAGTATGAATGAAACCCACCCCACTGATGGTCCCGGGATTTTCTTGCCATCAGCCACCGGTCTGGTCTGGTTTCTCTCTGAGGCCATGAATAGTATGTAACCAGAGGGTTTCCCTCTTTGCCCTGCTAGCCAGGAAGCTCAAGCTGTTGTTGTGGGAAAAGCAGTGAGTCTCAAACCATTCAGCTTTGGCTTTCAATCCCGGCCTGCCCG
This sequence comes from Neomonachus schauinslandi, assembly GCF_002201575.2. Taxonomy (NCBI): domain Eukaryota; kingdom Metazoa; phylum Chordata; class Mammalia; order Carnivora; family Phocidae; genus Neomonachus; species Neomonachus schauinslandi. Next base: position 1,289,345 of record NC_058413.1, read on the forward strand.
CAGATGAGCTGGCAGATGCAGTCCAGCCAGCGCAGGGCTGGGCAAGGTCCAGGAGGATGAGGCGACCGCAGGGCAGGGTCGTGGGGCCCTCAGGGCGGTGGGCTGGGCAGGGGTGTGGGAGGGTGGGGACCAGGATGAACATGAATTTTATGGCACGTGTGAAAACGTTGGATGTGGCCCCGGCAGCTGGAGGCTGATGGTGTAGCTGGGTCTGCACAGGGCAGTTCTAGGGGCCAGCTGTAGGTCCGACAGGGGCTGTAGGGCCGGAGCCGCGGTGAGGACAGGGCTCGGTGGGGAGCCCTTTGCTGAGAATGGTCTCGGGCTGGCAGGGACATGGGCCGGGGTCCGGCTTGGCTGTTACCTGCGTAAGCTCGACCCTGTGCAAGCAAGTCGGGACAGGCCACCCAGGGCAGCAGCTTGCTGGGACCAGGGGGTCGACTCACTCAGGGAAACAGGAGTCTCAGCTGTGCCCGGAGGGACTGGAGGCGGTGGCCTGGCCACGGGGCGCCCACGGGCCTGGCCAGGGCACCCAACAACAGTGAGGACAGTTGTCAGCTACGGATGAGGCCCCGGCTGTTGGGGGCCAGCATTATAGCTGGGCCGGTCCTCCTGCACGACTGAGGCTCAGGCAGCGGGCGGCCTGCCCTGGGATTGTGGGCGGCGGCCAGACTCCTGGGCCGCTCACTGCAGGGACAGGTTGATGGTCCCTGTGTCGCCTGGGGCCTGGACGCCTGTTTGGATGTTCGTCTGCAGTATTTTATCACTTGCAGATGTTATCAAAATTTGTCATTTGCAGCAGTGTGGACGGACCTTGAGGGTGTCAGGCTGAGCGAAACAGGCCAGAGACTAATACCGAATGACAGCGTTCATATGTGGAATCTTAAATCAGAGATAAACTCATGGACACAGCGAGCCGACAGCTCTTTGCCAGAGGCAGGGGCCGGCGGGGGCGGGACGTGGTGAAGGTGATCAGAAGGTACCAACTTCCAGTTATGAGGGAAATAAAGCAAGAAAAATTCTTGTGTGCTTGTATTTAAAAGGTCAAATAATGCCGGAGGTTTAACAGAGAAAAAGCAGGCACTTACCTCACCCCGCCTCAGCCCCCAGGCCCCACACAGGATCTTTCTGTCTCTCTCTCTGTCCTTGTCTCTCTGGTTCTCTGTCTCTCTCTCTCTGTCTCTCTGTGTCTCTCTGGCTCTGTCTCTCTGTATCTATCTCTCTGTCTCTGTCTCTCTGTCTCTGTCTCTCTGCCTGTGTCTCTCTGTCTCTTTGGCTCTGTCTCTGTCAGTCTCTGGCTCTGTCTCTGTGTCTGTCTCTCTGTCTCAGTCTGTCTGTCTTTCTGTTTCTCTCTGTCTCTCTGGCTCTGTCTCTCTATCTGTCTCTCTGTGTCTTTATCTGTCTCTCTGTGTCTCTCTGTCTCTGTTCTGTCTGTCTCTGTCTCTGTCTGTCTCTCTCTGCCTCTGTCTCTGTCCCTCTCTGGTTCTGTGTCTCTCTGTCTCTGTATCTCTCTGTCTCTGTCTGTCTCTGTCTCTCTGTCTCTGTCTCTCTATGTCTCTCCATCTCTCTGTCTCTGTGTGTCTCTATGTCTCTCTGTCTCTCTGGCTCTGTCTCTCTCTGTCTCTCTGTCTCTGTCTCTATGTCTCTCTGTCTCTCTGGCTCTCTCTGGCTCTGTCTCTCTATGTCTGTGTCTCTCTGTCTCTCTGGCTCTGTCTCCGTCTGTCTCACTCTGTCTCTCTGTCTCTCTGTCTCTGTCTCTCTGTCTCTCTGTCTCTGTCTCTATGTCTCTCTGTCTCTCTCTGTCTGTCCTCTGTCTGGATCCCCCCCTTGGCCAGCACCCTCCACTTGGCAAAGCAGTTTTGTCTCTTAGGATGATTCCAGTGGACGCCCACTTGCCGCCCCCCAGACCCTCCAGTCACCTTTGAGAGGAGCTGAGCCCTTTGTGGGTCCCTGAGTGTGGCACCTGGTATCACTTGTATTATTCTGCTGGGGCGACCGTAGCAAACACCACGGACGGGGCTCACCCAGCAGGATGCACTGTCCCCGGTCCCTGAGCCCGATGCCCGAGATGCAGGCGCGGGCAGGGCGGGTCCCCCTGAGGCCTCTGTCCTCGTGTGTGGATGGCCGTGCTCTCCCTGTGTCCTCACGGGGTCGTCCCTCCGTGCGGGTCTGTGCCCCGATCCCCTTTTCTCATAAGGACCCCAGTCCCGCTGGATCAGGCCCACCCCGGTGACCCCGTGTTCCCTCCAGCACCTCTGTAAAGGCCTCGTCTCTAACTGCGGTCCCATTCTGAGGTCCAGGGTATAGGACTCCAACTTACGACTTTGGGTGACACAGTTCAGATGTAACAGCACTCTGAACATCCCTCCTCTTGGGGCGTATTTCCCCCTGTTCTGCTTCCCAGCAACGGCTCTGAAGGGCTCCGGGTCCTGCTGTTACATAAAGCCCTGCCCTGACTTCTAGGTCGCCTCCCCGAGAAGTTCCCAGCAGAGTCCGGAATGGGCCGGGGTTATTGGGCAGCAACCTCAGGGGCTGGTTCCGTCCCCATCACAGGGGAGCAGGCCCACACACCTGCGCGGGGCCCCAGGTGGGAAGCATCCGCATCAGGACACAGGAGGGGCCGGTGACCAGAGCCACAGGGCGGCGGTGTGTGTGCAGTAACCCCACCTCTCTGCCACCGCAGAGTGAGAGATGGGGATGCGGCTGGACAGTACGTCCACTCACAGGGGCCCTGGAGTCCAGCTGGGACCCTCCCAGAATCAGGCCGAGCGCTGTGGGTGCAGGTGCCCGTGGGAGAGGCCGGGCCTCTGCCCCCTGGAGGTCCCTGAGCGCAGTGACCTCCCGCCCCCCCTTCCTCCGGAGCCGGCCTCCAAGGGTGGGCGGCATAGGGAGGGGGCACCGGGGTCAGGTGGACCCCGGTGGGCTGCAGGGGAGGCAGGAGGGCTGGGGTCAGGCGGGACGCCGGCCGGCGTGGGGATGGCGGCAGGGTCTCGGCAGGGTCTCGGCAGGGCCAGAGGGGGGACGCTTGTTCCCACCGCCGTTTTCCGGGTGACCTCCTCTTGCACTTTTTACATCCTGTGAGAAGGCCCCTTGCCTGTATTCTCATGTAAACATGCAGACCATAAATTCTCTTCGAGTCTGTGCTGCTTCAGGCCTGTCTCCCTGGTTTTGATGCAAAATCTCTTCTAAATGTTGTCTAATTGCCGGAATTATTTCTTTAATCTATGCATTATGGGGAGGTATGTTTTTAAATTTCCAGAAATGTGGGGCTTTTCCAGTTATCTTTTTGATGTTGATTTTCAAAAGTCAGTGAGGGGCTGGAGAACATTCCCTCCAGCTGTGCTGAGATTAGCCTTATCGTGAGTAAGTGGACAGCTGTCCCGGCTTAAAAATGCCCGTTTCAACAACTGAGTGGAGTCTATACACGCCCAGCGTCTTTAACCTATTACTTGTGTGCTGCAGACTTTCTACAAGCTTGCCGACCTTCCTGGCCATTGAATCCAACAGTAACTGACGTGTGCTAAAGGTTCCCCACCTTGGGAATGGATTTGCTGAATTCCCCCAAACGCTGGCTCTCGGCAGGCTTCTGCCTCAGGGCCTTTGCGCTGGCTTGGCTGGCCGAGAAAGCCCTTCCCTGGGTAACTGTATGGCTCACGGCTTTGCCAAGGACCCTTTAAAATGGACCACTCTTTAAAACAGACCACCTTCCCTTTGGGAAGTCCCTTCCACTTCCTGTTTTATTTTCTTCCTTGGAACACACTTCTATAATTTAAGGATCCAGTTTGCTTTTTTCTGTCCCTCTCCATAGCATGTCAGCTGCACAGGACTGGAATTTTTGTTGGTTTTATTCACCCCTGCGTCACTAACCCCTTGACAGGCGCCAGGCACAAAGCAGATGCCCCCATCAGGACTGCTCGGAAGGGCGGATTCTCCGCGGCTTTACTGTGCCGAGTGTGTGTGTGTTTCTATAGATCCTGTTTGGGACCCAGAAAGCTCAGTAATAGCATTTCTCGTAAATTCTGGAAAATTCTCCCACGTTATCTCTTTGAACGTCACCCCCGCTGGAGGCCTGGCGGTCTGTCATCCCCCTGCGTCTGTGTCCCCGTGTGGGATTACAGATAATGTATCGGTGTTTACGCTCCCGTGCACGAATTCTCTTTGCATCTGGCCCAGCCAGACCCAGCGAGATTTAAAATTCAATTAGTTCAGTTTCCCTTTGTAGAATCTCTGTGTTTGCTGCTCCTCTGCGCTTGACGGCGTTTGTGTTCAGTTCCCTCCGGCTCCCGTTTCCAAATGATTTTTATTTCTTTAGTTATTTCTAAAGCACTTATTTTGTACAGTGTCTGGTAGCCTCAGGGCCCGGAGCCTTGCCTTGGCTGATTCTTCTGTCTGTGGCTGTTGCTGGCTCTCTCCCACGAGGTCCGTGTGTGTTTGTGTGTTTTGTGATCTGTGAGTTTTGGCTCCTGGGACCATCATCTGTGGGGATCGTTGACACCCGCTTAAGGGCGACTTTCTTTACGGGCCGGGCGCTTTCACGTCCTCTCCCCTGGAACAACCTGGGCTGACTTTGCACGAAATCCTATAGCTTCGGTTTTCAGGAGACACTTGGGAGGGCCAGCTTCTGGTGACACGTCTTGGGGAGGACGCTTTCCGGCTGCCACCCCGGCCGAGGCTGGTCCCAGCGAGCTTCCCGGTGTTGCCGTCCCCTGTTTCCAGGCTGGGCGGAGGCCAGTGGCGCAGGTTCAAACCTCCCTCCGTCTTGGTGCTTGGCTCTGCAGATTCTTCACTTGTTGAGCCGCTTGGTGACCCTTCCAAATGTCATTTTGGGATCCAGCACTTTTAGATGTTTCTCATGGCAGGGCTGTGGTCGGCGTCTGGTCCACTGTAGTTACTGAGCAAACTTACTAAAGCTGAAACTCAGAAGAACATTTAAAGATTTCCACATTGAGTGGACGAGCTCTGGTCGTGGCCATCGGGCCCCGTGGCCCGTGCGTCTGTGAGGAGCTGCCTTCAGAGTGGCCTCAGGCCTGTGCGGGGCCTGGGACCTGGGCAGGGGCTCCAGCTGTGCAGCCCACCCCCTAGCATCTGCCCGCCTTGCCCAACAAGCCCCCAGCGTGTGTGAGTTCCTGTGAGGACTGTTCTCACATGTGGACGTCCCGAGCCCGCGGCCTCAGAGTGGGGTCTTCTGTGGAAATAGGGCCGTGGCAGACATAATCGGGTAGGAAGAAGTTGCATTGCAGTGGGGAGCCCCTGATCCAATAGGACTGGTGTCCTTATAAAAGGGGAAACTTGGACACACAAATGAGCTATGCACGGAGGGGCGACCCCGTGAGGACCCAGGGAGAGCACGGCCATCCACACACGAGGAGAGAGGCCTCGGGGGGACCCGCCCTGCCTGCACCTGGACCTCTGGCTTCGGCCTCCGGGACCGAGAGACAGGGAGCATCTGTGGTGATTTGCAAACTCATACAGTAGGGAACATGGTGGGGCAGGGGGTGTTGGTCCCAAAAGTATGGGGGTGGAATTATGTAGAAGTTACACATTTTTTTAATCATGTAGAAGCTGAAACAAAGACTCACAGAGTAAACTTTTGGGAAGTACAGATTGTATTTATTTAGAAGATCCAGACTGAACACTTATCAAAGGGAGGACCCCAGCAACAAGCAAAGGACCTGAACCGTGACCAAGAAGAAAGGGAAGGGCAAAGACCCCCTTCCCTCACGGAGGACCCCAGGGTGCTGATGGCTCTGTGTCCTCTAGCTAGAGCTCAACGGCCATCTAGGTTCGGGCAGCCTAAGTGGTTTGGAGAAGGAGGGACGTGGGGGCCGGGAGCAGGCAGGGGTGGGGAGAGGGCCAGCAAGGGCCCTGGTCAGACAGCATCTAACTCAGGATGCTCCAATGAGTTCACTGGAGGCACCAAGTGGCCTGGGGGCTTGCAGCCCTGAGAGGTTTGAGTGGTGAGCTCAGGCACGGTGGTGGAGGGGACAGGGCACTGGGGGCACTCATGACCTGGAGGGCTGGGGAGCTGAGTACCGAGGTCTGGCCACTAGGCTGCCACGGTCCAGAGGGCGATGGACCCAAGGCTGTGCAACAGGAGGTGAGGACACACTAGTCATTCCAGGAGAGCCCAGAGCTCTGCTTGGCGGGTCTAGGACGCAGCACCAGTCACTGCCTGGAGACCCCAGGAGTGCAGGGGCCACTTGAGGCCTGTGGCCAGCATCTCAGGTCTTGTGCTGGCAGCAAATGGGAACACAGAAGCTGGACTGGGAGCAGCAAATGGGGATGCTGCCCCCACAGCCAGAGCCACGGCCCCCACAGCAGCCGGAGCCACGGCCCCCACAGCCTGAGCCACGGCCCCCACAACAGCCGGAGCCACAGCCTCCGGAACAGCCACAGCAGCCCATGGTTCTGGTGGGTTGAGGGTGGAGCAGGTCAGAGGAGCAGCTGCAGAGGACAGGTGTTCAGGTGTGGAGCCTCCTGGGCCAGGAGCCCTTTATGCACCTGTCCAGGTGTTTATACTCAAGCCATGATTCCTTCCTTTTACATGTTGACACTCTTTCATATGGGCAAGTGTTGTGTTTAAACTTTGCAATCCCATGAACTCCCAAGAGCTCAAGCCAAGTCAACTTTCTTTGGTTCCTAAATCTGGCGGCTTCTTCATGAGTGTTTTTCTTTGTAAACAGAGACGGTGCTCCCTCCACAGGGGAGGAGGTCATTGGTGGGTGGGCTGGGGGGCTGCCATCCTTGGCTTTCCCAGTTGTGCTCACTGATATGGATCCTCTATCCCCCTGACCCTGGGCATTGCTGTTTATACCTTTACTTGAAAATCAGTTGCTGCTCATTTTTATAAATAAAAGTATCAAGTAGAAAGACAAGGCTCCTTGTAATTCCACTGCCCAAAATGGTCAGCACAGATATCTCGTTAAATTGGTCAAACAAAATCTTGAAGCACTTAGCTTTCCGTGCACCACCCATAATTCCTCTTTCTTACTCACTCGGCTCCCCGGACCCTGTCTGGCCAGCCCCCAACACCGGCCAGGCCCGGTATTCTCTTCATGAGGCCCAGTTCACTAATTCCTGCTACCTCACCTACGCTTTGTAAAAACCCCACACTTCCGCTAACATAATTCAAATTCGTTGTCTTTGAAGGCTACGCTGGTTTACCAAGTGGGTGGGCCACAATTTGATTAGCCATCCTCTCTGGCGGGCTTCCATTGTCTAGAAAATTAGTTTAAAATTTTTTTATTGAGTTAAAATTTACATCCAGTGAGATGCACATATTCCGAGTCTACAGCATTGAGTTTTGCTCTGCGCGAGCTGATGGGGCCACCGCCCATCTGGACAGACCTCTCGGCCGTCCAGAAGGCTCCCTCTCTTCCGCCTGCTCCTTGTAATTGGTGTCAGGCGCTGTCCCCTTTCCACATGGCAGGCGTCCTCGTGCAGAGAACCGGCCCCCGTGCTGACCTTGATTTGTGTTTCTCTGGGGACTAATGTTGTCCAGCATCTTTTCACGTGCTTTTTGGTCACGGACATGTCCTTCTTGGGAAAACATTCAAATGTTTTGTCCCTTTTTATTGTGGTTCTCTCTTTTCTCGGTTTGTTGGAGCTCTTCATAGATGGTGGCTCCGTGCAGCGCTAGAGATATATGAGTGTCACGTACAACTGTAGACCATTATAGGTATCATAGGTGATTTCACACATAATTATCTTAACAGCGTCCTCAGAGAGGGAAATGGGGAAGGTGAGCGGGTGGCTCTGACCCCTCTGAAAACTTGGGGTTTTCTTCTTGGAGTGACGGAGGTATTTGCATGCTTATTTCTCTGGTGGACCTTGGACTAATTTTGTGCTCGGTGCGAGGCAAGAGATCATCTTCAGCGCTCTTGTGCAGCCGTTGCCGAGGCAGGCGAGGGTGGACGCGCAGGGACGGGACACGGCAGGTGTGGGGTAAAGTGTACTGTCAGACGGGGAGCTGTTCCAGTGGGCAGGGATGTTAGATGTGTCAGCGTGTCTGTGACTATTTTATTTCCTTTTTTTTTTTTTGAGATTTTATTTATTTGAGAGATTGAGGGAGAGCCAGAGAGAGAGCACAAGTGGAGGGGAGGAGCAGAGGCAGAGGGAGAAGCCGACTCCTTGCTGAGCAGGGAGCCCGATGCGGAACTCGATCCCAGGACCCTGAGACCATGACCTGAGCTGAAGGCAGACGCTCAACCGACAGAGCCACCCAGGTGTCCCCTCATCTGTGACTATTTTCAAGACACGATGGCCCTTCCTGGCTCCTGGGGACGCGGGTCTGGGGCACTGGGATAACGAGGGCCAGCCTTGCCTGGACCCGGAGCCTGGGCTGGACAGTGGGTCGGACACTGAGCAAGTGTGTTGGTTCTTGAGGAGATTTCCAAGTGGTGGAGGGGCCGTCCTGAAGCCAGGGGACGCTTCAGGGCTGGAGCTGGGGCGGCTGCCGTGGGTTCTGCTTCTGGAACCCAGGTGGGATCTGACAGATACCGCTCTCACGGCCGCCACGGAGTGTGCAGGGCACTTCCTGCGCACCAGGCCCAGCCGTGCTCTTTGGAAACGGTGGCTTCGGTCACCAGGCACTCTGCACTTCAGCTTATTTGGGGACAACTGTAGGTTCTCGGCCTGTGGCCTCACGGAGGGATACCTTTGAGGCAGGTACGTTTTAATTTGAATTTTAACCATTCTCTGCTGTTCAGGACCTTCTGAGGACTGGGGCTGCGACTTCCGTAGTTCCTCACATTTCTGGGCCGACCCCATCCCCTCCCTCCTGGCTTGCACACCCGCCAGTTCTTTGAGCTGACCTCCTTCTCATAACGCTTTGCAAAATGTGGCCACAGTGACTGACCGACCCAGAGGCAGCACTGAGCTTCCTGAGGTTCCCCTCCCCCGCCAGAGATACATGATCTGGGACGGTGATACCAAACCCATAATAGCCGTCTTTCCAGCCCCTGAAAACAATTTCCTTCCCACTCCCGCCCTGGCCACTGAACCAAGACCTCTCTCTGCTTTCATTATATTACCTTTCTGGGTCAAGCAGGATGGGTCAGCCAATTATGCTGCTGAGCTCGCTGCCCCCACGGTTCAGTGCTTATTTCGGGCTCGTGCTACATGCCGCTGCGGGCTCCCGGCTCGCTGCACTTCCTCCCCTGGGACCTGGGCTGGGTCAGCCTCCGCGCTGGGAACGCTAGCGATCTGGAGGAAGGAAAAGCCTACGTGGGAAACTGCACTCAAGTTTCTGCTCACGGGCTCATGCAAATCACATGGCCACATTCAGCTGCCAGGGGTGGGGGGTTCTTGGGGGCCACTTGCCTCCTGCCATCTGACCCTGTCCCCAGGAAAGGAGGAACAAGGGGCCTGTAAATAGCCCGAATTCAGTGTTCCATGGGGCAGCTCTGTCAGCACTTTACATGGTTCTAGCGAATGATCTCAAGCCTGTCTTTTCAAATATGCATTTAAAGCTGGAAGTTTTCTCTCAGCCTGACTGGGTCGTGTTCAGTAAATTTAATAGGCAATGATTTACTATCATCACCTACACTTGTTGTTTTCGCTGGGGTCACACCACGGTGGGTTTCTGATCCCGCGGTTCCTTGCTGACAAGCTGGAGTATGTCCTCTCGGTCTCTGCCTGCCATACGGTGGAGTTTGGGTATCAAAAACAGGAAAAAATAAGAGTCTTTTCTTATTTCCTCTTGTTCGGAATAACACATTGATTCCCAGTGTCCTCCAAAGGCAACTGAGAACCTTGCATATTTGTTCCCGGGGTGACTGAGAAATGAAGATTACATAAACTTAGTCCGCCCCCTGAGATGTTTTGGTGTATGTACACACCGTGAAGGGGTGACCACAATCAAGGTAATCTCCATCACCTCACATACTCACCCTTTCCCTCCCCTTTCTGTAATGAGAACACTTAGGATCTGGTCTCTTGAACTTTCAGGTGCACAACACAGTATCGTCAACGACTGTCCCCGTCATGTGCGTTACATCCTGGGAACTGTTGGTCCTACAGCGGGAAGCTGGTACCCCTTGGTCGACATCTCCTCCCCTACCCCTGGCCCCAGCCCCGGCCTCAGCCCCGGCCCCGGACAACCACCATTCTGTGATTTATTACTGTGAGTTCAGTGAGTGAGTAAGTGAGATTATGCAGTATTTGTCCTTCTCTGTCTGGCTCCTTTTACTCAGCATAATGTCCTCCAGCTTCATCCACATTGTCACAAATGGCAGGATTTCCTTCTTTTTAAATATTGTGTAATGGTTCATTGTATGTATAAGCTACACCTTCTTTATTCATTCATCTGTTGACAGACACTTAGGATGCTTCCATATCTTGACTATTGTGAATAATTCTACAGTGAACATGGGGGTGCAAGCATCTCTTCAAGCTAGTGATTTCATTTCCTTTCGATAAATACCCAGAAGTGGGAGTACTACATCCTAGGGTAGTTCTATTTTTGACTTTTTGAGGAACCTCCATACTGTTTTTCAGAGTGGCTGCCCCAGTTTGCATTCCCACCAGCAGGGCAAGAGGGTTCCCCTTTCTCCTCATCCTCACCAACACCTGTTGTTTCTTGCCTTTTTGATACCAGCCATTCTGACTGGGGTGAAGCATATTTCATTGTGGTTTTGGTTTGCATTTCTCTGATGATGAGTGATGTTGAGCACTTTTTCATGTACTTGTTGGCCACTGTATGTTTTCTTTGGAAAAATGTCTATTTGGGCCCTTCGCCCATTTTTTAATAGAGTTATTTGTTTTTCTGCTATTGAGTTATATGAGTTCCTTATATGTTTTGGATATTAACCCCTTATCAGATATATAGTTTACAAATATTTTCTCCCATCCTGTAGGTTGCATGTTGACTCTGTTGATGATTTTTTGTTTTTGTTTTTTTGCTGTGCAGAAACTTTTTAGTTTGATGTGGCCCCACTTATTTATTTTGCTTCTGTTTTCTGTGAAAGCAATCTGTCCTGGACTTTTCTCTGCTGAGAGCTTTTTGATTTAGTCTCCTTACTGGTTATTTGTCTCTTCAGATTTTCTGATTCCTTCCTTCCTTCCTCCCTCCCTCCCTCCCTCCCTCTCTCTCTTTTTCTTTCTTTCTTTCTTTCTTTCTTTCTTTCTTTCTTTCTTTCTTTCTTTCTTTCTTTCTTTCTTTCTTTCTTTCGGAAAGCGGGCACAAGCAGGGATGGAGGGAAGGGCAGACGGAAAGAGAAAGTCTTAAGCAGGCTCCACACCCAGTGCAGAGCCTGACGTGGGGCTTGATCTCACAACCCTGAGATCATGACCTGAGCCAAAATTAAGAGTCAGATGTTCAACTGACTGAGCCACCCAGGTACCCCCAGATTTTCTATTTCTTGATGAGTCAGTCTTGGTCGATTGTACGTTCTAGGAATTCATTCCTTTCTTCTAGGTTATTGTTGTATGACAAGAAATATGAAAGGTTTTGTCTCCGTTTTCTGGCAAGAAGCTCCTAAAAACCTTAGAATTTCCTGAGTGATAAGAATGTTCTCTTGTCACTTATTAGGAGTCTCAAAAGAGAACACACCTGAGTATATACTGATGAGGTAACTCTGGGTGGGGCCCCTAGACAGCCCCAGGATAGGGCTATTCTCCAGAAAGATCTTGGAACTTTCAGCCTCAACCATCCACCTCTGGGAAGGGGAGGGGGTGCCCTACAGATTAGGTTCTATAAAAACTCTTGAACACCAGGACTTGATGAGATTCCAGGTTGGGGGAGGGTGATGTGCTCGTCAGTGTGGAAGCTCCTCACCCTTTCCCCATACCTTGCTCCCTGCATCTCTTCCATCTGCCTGTACCCGAGTTTATCCTTTTATAATCAACCATTAATCTAGTAGGTGACATGTTTCTGTGAGTTCTGTGGGTGGCTCCAGCAAGTCAGTCAAACCCAAGGAGGGGTTGTTGGAACCTTGGATCTCTCGTTGGTCAGTTAGAAGCACAGGTGACCCCTGGGCTTACGATTGGCATTGGAAGTTGTGGGGAGGGGGGCATTGTGGGGATTGTGCCCTTCAACTGTGAGATCTGATGCTAACCCCAGGTAGATCGTGTCAGAACAGCTTTAAGTTAACTTTGTGGGACATCCAGTCAGTGACCGCTGAAGACTGGAGGATTTTTTGGTGGTAAAAAAACACATGTTGGAGGTATCCAATCTGTTGGTGTACAATTGTTCACGGTAATCTCTTATGATCTGTTGTGTTTCTGTGGGATCTGTTGTAATGTCCCCTCCTTCGTTTCGGGTTTTATTTGAGTCTAAATTAATCTAGTCAAAGTTTTGTCAACTTTTTTCTATCTTTTCAAAAGCCTAACTCAGTTTCACTGATCTTTTTAATTGTTCTTCTATAGTCTCTTTAATTTACTTCCACCCTGAGCTTTGTTTTTTCCTCCATTCTGCTAACATTGGGCTTAGTTTGTTCTTTTGTCCTCTAGTTCCTTGAAATGTAAGATTAGTTGTTTACTTGACATCTTTCTTTTTTCTTAATCTAGGTGTTTGTCGCATAACCTTCTGCCTTAGTCTGTTGGGCTACTATAGCAAAATATGACAGACTGGGCGGCTCATTAACAACAGAACTTATTTCTTATATGGTGGGGCTGGGAAGTCCAAGATCATGGTGCTGGCAGATTCAATATGGTAGCTGGTCAGGGCCCACCTCCTGGTTCATAGATGACGCCTTTCCCTGTATCCTCATGGGGTGAAAGGGGCTGGGGAGCTCTGTGGGGTCTCTTACAAGAACACTAATCCCATTCAGGAGGGCTCCACTCTGATGACCTAAGCATCTCCCAAAAGTCCCACCTATTAACACCATCATCTTTGGGAGTTAAGATTTTAAGGTGAATTCTGAGAGGACACAAACATTCAAACCATAGCAACTTACCTCTTTTGCTGCATCCCATATGTTTTGGTATGATGTGCTTCCATTTTCTTTTGTTTAAAGATATTCTTTGATGCCCCCTTTTGATTTCTTCTTTGACTCATTGGTGGTTCAGGGGTATGTTGCTTACTTTCCACTTACGTGTGAATGTTTCCATTTTCTTCCTATTACTGTCCTCTAGTTTCCTGACATTGCTGTCAGAGAAAATACTTGATACCATTTCAATCCTCCTAAGTTCAAGATTTGTTTTGTAACCTAACAAATGATCTATCCTGAAGAATGTCCCATGTCACTTGAAAAGAATGTGTGTTTGCTGCTCTATACATGTCTGTTTGGTTCATTTGCTCTAAGATATAGTTCAAGCCCAATGTTTCCTCACTGATTTTCTGTGTGAGTGATCTGTTTGTTGATGAAAGGGGGCACTGAAGTTCCCTCCTATTATTGTGTCTATCACTATTTCCAGATCTGTTGGTATTTGCATATTTAGGTGCTCTGAAGCTGGGTGGATAAATATTCATAATCATTATATCCTCTTTGTCATTAATAATGACCTTCCTTGTCTCTTGTTACCATTTTGACTTGAGTCTATTTTCTCTGGTGGAAGTAGCTGCCCCACTCTCTTGCTTTCCGTTTGCAGGAGATAATCTTTTTTCCATCCCTTACTTTCAGCCTATGTGTGACCTTGAAGCTGAAGTGAGTCCCTTGTAGGCAGCATAGAGTTGGGTCTTTTTTTTTTTTTTTTTTTAAATTCAGCCACTCTATGTCTTTTGAAGAATTTAATCCATTTACATTTAAAGTAATTATTAATAGGTAAGAACTTAACTATTGTCATTTTGTTAATTATTTCCTGACCATTTTGTAGTCCTTTTGTTCCTTTCTTGCTGTCTTCCTTTGGGATTTGATAATTTTCTGTAATGATATACTTTGAACCTGTCTCTTTATCTTTTGTATATCTACTGTAAGGTTTTTTTGTGTGTAATTACCATGAGACTTACATAAAACACCCTATAGTTATGACACTATGCATTTTGTATATTATTTGTATTAATATCTGTGCATTATTATGTGCTTATAGATTTAAGCATACTTGATGAATATCAGTCCATTTATTTGTATTTATTAATTTTTTTTTAAAGATTTTATTTATTCATTTGACAGAGAGAGACAGCGAGAGAGAGAACACAAGCAGGGGGAGTGGGAGAGGGAGAAGCAGGCTTCCCACGGAGCAGGGAGCCCGACGCGGGGCTCGATCCCAGGACCCTGGGATCATGACCTGAGCCGAAGGCAGACGCTTAATGACTGAGCCACCCAGGTGCCCCTCCACTTATTTTTTTAAAGATCTATTTATTTTAGAGAGAGAGAGTGAGAGAGCAGGAAGAGGCAGAGGGAGAGGGAGAATCTCAAGCAGATTCTATCCTCAGGACACTCAGCACACAGCCCAACTCAGGGCTCCATCTCATGACCCTGAGATCATGACCTGAGCTGAAGCTGAGACTCAGATGCTTAACCGACTGAGCCACCCACGTGCCATTTAAACTGTATCAGTCCATTTAAACATTGGTGTTCACATTACCCCAAGTTTATCTACTGGAGACCTCTTTGAGTTTGATGTCCTGCTTCTTTTGACATGGCCTGAGGAGTCTTTGTTATCTCCTTGCTTTCTGGGATAATGAGATGTTCCGGATTCTTCTTGTTCATTTCCAATCCCATGTCTGTAGAGAACTCAGGTCCCACTTAGGTACAAGAGATGGTGGTGTTTAACAAGAACAGGCTTGGCACAAGGAGTGCTCATAGCTACCAGGTTGGTCATTTTTCTAGGTCTTTCAGTGAAATAGAAAGCCATTTTTTTAAAGATAATATCCATCATAATTTCATATTGACATCTTTAATTCAAATTTAGCACTATCGATCGGGTTTTTAGTCAATTTCATCAATCCTACACACACAACCACATTTCTGGTCCTGACCTAATTATGCATTTGCTCTTCATTGAGAGAGTCACAGCTGTCTCAGAGTGATAATACCACCATTACCACCAACAAAATGATTACTGGAAACAGCTTAAGATTTCTGTGTTTGTGTTTTTCTATGCTGAGGGCATATCACACCAGGAGATTACTGTGTTTTCAAATGACTTGAAATAACTCATCTCTATTAATACTGCCTTTTAAGAATTTTGAAAGAATGTGGTTGGAGGTTTCAAAATAACAAGGGAGACCTCAGAGTATGATTTCCCAAGGTCCTCAGTCTGGGAAACAGCCACTGTTTTTCTTTTTCTTGACAATCCCTTATGTTTTATGCAGATTGGAACAGATAGGTTATGGGCTGGGACACGGATACAGAAGGTGAACTCCCTTCCTTAAGCCAGTGTGTGAGTTTCCTGTGGCAAGAGGCTGGTCAGACCACAGTCCTCAAATGTGGAATAAGAGTGGCAATGTCTGGTTCCCAGGCCCCGGCCACTTGACTAAGACCGAGGGATTCAGCTCTGCCTGTGGTCGGAAGAGAAGGAGGGAGGCAGCAGAGGCCTGAAAGAAGGGAGGGGACAGTCTGGAGCCCCAAGACCATCCCACAGCTGCTCAGCCTCTGTTGGTCTGGCCTTGGAGACTGTCCTGTCTCAATCACATCAATGGCTGGTCAGATGTGAGGAAGAGAGTGTCCTGAGGATAGAAGAAACAGACCACAGACAGACCACAGAGGAGATGTGAGGCCAGGGTAACTGCCAGCCATATCCCCGGGTGTGGGGACGTTAGCACCCTCACCAACAAATCCATCAACCCCATCAAGTGTGGAATAGAATGAAAATGAGAACAGCAGTGACCATAGCGGTAGTAACAACCAGTGAGAGAAACGCACAAGCCTTGGGTTTCAATTTGTTGACATGATATTTTTACTGATTTGTAACATAGGATTTAAAATAGAGTGTTTGACATGCAAAGCAGCTCCAAGAAAATTTCTTTAACCACAACCTTGTTCCCAGGGGAACACCAACACTAACATCCTCCTAAAGTGAAAATGGGATGTCAGCTGGAGCACATGCCTCTCAGTGGACCGACCAGGACGAGGTCAGGGGAGGAGGGAGATGCAGCCATAAGGTGACTTGGGCAAGGATTTGTCAGGAGACAACGAACATTAGAGTGGCTTCTCCCAAGGAACTGTCAGCCAAATCTGCCTTCTTTCTACAAGGGCGATGGACCCTGGGGTGTGATTTGGAACTTAGCAATAAAGCACAGGTCATAGCTTGGGAAAGCTGGATCAGCAGGAGTCACCTGAGGCCTGAGGTCAGAGCCTCAGATCTTGTGCTGGCAGCAGATGGGGACACAGCAGCTGGACTGGGAGCAGCAGGGGGTGAATCAGCTACACTGGGAGCAGCAGGGGACACAGCAGCTGGACTGGGAGCAGCCACAGGAGCCACAGCCCCCACAGCCAGAGCCACAGCCTCCGGAACAGCCACAGCAGCCCATGGTTCTGGTGGGTTGAGGGTGGAGCAGGTCAGAGGAGCAGGTGCAGAGGACAGGTGTTCAGGTGTGGAGCCTCCTGCACCAGGAGCCCTTTCTATACCTGCCAGGGTCAGTTGTGATGCTGGGCACACGGCCCCTTCCTGGTCCCTGTTTGGGCCACTCCCCCAGGGAAATCGTATTTGTTTGTTTCTCATCTTAAAATAACCTCAGTGCTGTCACAGTTTTGCACTTTTTCTTTAGTCCATGATTTCCCCTCATGTGTTCCCTGACAAATAAGAAAGCCCTCCATTTCTGTGTCAGTTGAAGGTGATGGGAACAGGGTCCCTGGCTTTGAGGCCGTGTTCATCTCTGCTACCTGTATTGGTTTTCTGTGGCTCCAGAAAAGATGACCACAAAGTGGATGGTTTAAGACAGCAGACAGTCTGGAGGCTGGAAGTCCGAGATGGAGTCAGCAGGGTCGCGTGCTCCCTGAAGGCTCTGGGGGAGGATCCTTGCTGCCTCTTCCAGCTCCTGGGGGCTGCCGGCATCCCTGACGCTCCCTGCCTCGAGCTGGTGCCTAACTCTGTCTTCACGTGGCCTTTCTCCCTGTGTATCTGCACCTCAGCTCTCCTCCTCTCTTCTCTTACAAGGACACCAGCCATTCAATTAGGGCTTCACCTCATCCAGGACAACCTCAACTTGGTTCCACCTGCAAAGACCTGATTTCCAAATAAGGTTGTATGCTGAAGTTCCAGGAGGACACTGTTCAACCCACTGCACTGCCTCATCATGTTCCTGATGTGGTCCCTGATGCTGCCCTGGCTGTGAAAGCCTGGGGAGTGTCCATAGAATGCATAGGGGGATGGAGTCCAGGGAAATGCTCTGGAACAGTCAGTCCCATCTTGCCTGTCACCTCTGGGAAGAACAGGACTCAAGGTCAGGACAGGAGCCAGGACTAGGAAGGGACTTGGGATCAGGACAGAATTCAGGATCAGAATGGGACTCAGGATCAGGACAAGATCCAGGATCAGAACAGGATTCAGGATCAGAATAGGACTCAGGATCAGGGTAGGACTCAGGATCAGGACAGGACCCAGGATCAGAACAGTACTCAGGATCAGGACAGGACCCAGGATCAGGATAGGACTCAGGATCAGGACAGGACTCAGGATCAGGACAGGACCCAGGTTCAGGACAGGACTCAGGATCAGAACAGGATTTAGGATTAGGATGGGATCCAGGGCTAGAAATGGACTCAGGATTAAGATAGGACCCAGGATGGGGACAGGACTCAGGATCAGGATAGGATGACAATTAGGAAAGGACTCGGGATCTGGACGGGACCCAGAATCAGGATAAGATTCAGAATCAGAACAGTACTCAGGGGTGCCTGGGTGGCTCAGTTGGTTAGGGTCCAACTCTTAGTTTTGGCTCAGGTTATGAATGATCTCAGGGTCCTGAGATCGAGCCCCATGTTGGGCTCCCCATTTAGCTCTGTTCCTCCTCTGCTCATGCTCTCTCTCTCTCAAATAAATAAATCAATCTAAAAAAAAATGAACAGTACTCAGGATCAGGACAGGACTCAGGAACAGGATAAGACTCAGGATCAGGACAGGACTCAGGATTAGGATAGAACTCAGGATCAGGATTGGATTCAGGATCAGAATAGGACTCAGGATCAGGACAAGACCCAGGACTAGGAAAGGACCAAGGACTCGGAAAGGACTCAGGATCAGGACAGAATTCAGGATCAGAATAGGACTTAGGATCAGGGTAGGACCCAGGACTAGGACAGGACTCAGGACTATAATAAGACTGGATCATAATAGGACTCAGGATCAAGAGAGGATTCAAGATCAGGACAGGACCCAGGATCAGGATAAGTCTCAGGATCAGGACAGAACTCAGGATCAGAATAGGACTCAATATCAGGATAGGACCCAGGACTAGGATAGGAGTCAGGATCAGGACAGGACTCAGGATTAGGACAGGACCCAGGATCAGGATAGGACTCAGGTAATGAGCTGGGGTTCCCCTTCTGGACTTCTAGGATCCTGGGGTGTCTGCACTCAGTTGGGCAAACTCAGGAGAGGCTCCTAAAATATTGCAGCTGAACTATTAACATAGCAGTGGACCCTGTTCTTTGTAATGGGAAACTCCTCAATAAACAGCTTTTATTAAACAGCATGCATCCCTGAAATAGGTGTATTTCTGTAATAAGCATATGATTGATCCAGTCATATATTGCATATTAGCTAATTTTTTCACATTTTTGAAGCTGAAACACAAATATGTTCTAATATGCTTTTCTGTGATCCATGTTAGGGGCCACATTTGTAGACCTTAAGTACTTGTGGTTCATATACTCCTCTTTAAAATTCAAATGAGGGTCTCCTTAGATAAGTATATACATATGCACATAAACATAGAATTTTGCATAAAATTTGCAAGAATTCATATAGGACCTGATGTCCATCTGTGGTCTGTAGCTCTAGATTAGGCACCCACTAGAAGAGGAGGCTCTAGGGTGCCTGGGTGGCTCAGGTGGTTAAGCGACGGCCTTCGGCTCAGGTCATGATCCTGGAGTCCCAGGATCGAGTCCCTCATTGGGCTCCCTGTTCAGCAGGGAGTCTACTTCTCCCTCTGACCCTCCCCCCTCTCATGCTCTCTCTCATTCTCTCTCTCAAATAAATAAATAAAATCTTAAAAAAAAAAGATGAGGAGGCTCTAAGTGCGGGAAGGCATTTCCCCCAGATAGTCACTATGGGCTTCCCATGAAGCTTACAGGATTGGTCATACGGGTTTGCTCACCTCTCCCACAATAAGAGGAAAGCAAAGGTGCCAGGGCAATATGGTGTCAGGTGGTGAAGTGCTAAGTGATTTAGCTGAGCAAGGAAAGGTAATGTGAAGACCTGGGGCAGGGCAGCAGATGAGAATACCAACAACACAGTGATTCAGTTGGAATGAACTGATGGTGTGTGAATCGGAGGAGAGGTCACTGCTCCTGCTGGGGGAAGCCAGCTGACATGTCACAGCCCACAGAGAGGTCCACATGGTGAAGAAGTGAAGCCAATAGCCACGTGGGGCGCCATCTTGGAAATGGCTCTTCCAACCTCACTCAAGCCTTCCGATGATGCAGCCCCAGCTGATGCCTTGCTGAGAACCTCAGGAGAGATTCTGAGCCAGGACCACCCAGGAAAATTCAGAGTTTGACAGAAAAAAATGAAAACAAGGCAAGCATTCAAATAAAGATGCTAGAAAAAGCACAGAATGAAACCAAAATAATAAGAAAGAAGCAGAACAAAAATCACAGCTGAGTGACAGTGAACGCTGTGTCTTTGAAAAATTAGTAAGACAGATATCTGAAAAACTGAGCCACAGAAGAGGAAGCAAGATGCAGATAAACAAAATACAAACTGAGAAAGGTTAAATAATCCACATGTAGCAGATACTACAAAAAGGAATTTGGGGAGCAAATTTGCTGGTAATTTGAAATCTAGAAGAAATGGATACATTTCTGGAAAAAAAAAACCATGAAAGGGTAAAATTCACATGAAAAGATACTGAAAACTTGAACAGATCAATAACTATCAAAGACAGTGAAATTATCACCAGAAATCTTAAGTGCTGGAAAGCACCAGACCCAGATGGCTTTACCAATGAGTTCCAACAGCCCCTCTTCAAATGTTGAGAATGAGATGGATGGGAAGCTGAGCAAGTTCTCTCATGAAGCTATCAAAACTTTTCATTTCAAAATCAGGCAAGCACTGTAAAACAAAAGGAAAATTGTGGATCCATTTTCATTATGAATGAAAACACACAATTTCTAAATCAAATATTGGAAAAATCAGGTAGGTTATTGGAAACAGCCAGTCATAGTCAAGGAGGGCTTATTCTAAGAAGACTAAAGCGACTCGCCATCAGAAAATATATCATTGTAACTCATTACCATGTGGCTCAAAGGAGAAAAGAATTCACATGATCATCTCAGCAGGTGTAAAAAAAAAAAGGGGTCAATGAACAACTTATGACTTTTCGGCCCAGAAGTGGAGAGACAGAAGAATCTTCTTTAAGAACTCGATAAAAATCTGCCTGTCCAATCCCCATGCCAAACGTGACATTTAGTGAAGAAAGTTCAGACATTCTCTTTACATTTATATATAAGATGAAGACATGGTCCATCATGACTGCGGGAAAAAGACAAATTGATGATTGGCAGATGACATGTCCATCTCCAAAGAAAAGCAACCAGAATGGACAGAGAGAAAATTGGGATAAGAGAGTTGAGCCAGGCTGCAGAATTCCTGCTCAACGCTCACAGAACAAGAGTATTCTTCATCAGGAGGTAGGAAGTGAGAGGACATTTGCACAAGAACAACAAAAGTGCCAACCACCTGGGAGTGCTCCCAGCCAAAACATGCCCTCAACAGTGTAAACCCTTCCTCGGCAACAATGTAGCAATGGAAAGAAGAGTGTCATTCTCTCCAAACTAATCTGGGAAGCCAATGCAATTCTAACAATCCCAGAAGGCTATGGGGGAATTGTTGCCAATTCTTGAATTACGTGGAAGAATCAGGTTTCACGGATCACGAGGAAGGGAGAGCCCACCCATTACCTCAGTGATAAATCAGGGCAGGACAGAGTTGGGGCAGGCAAGGAAAACGGGGATGGCGGGCACTTGGCCCACGATAGAGAGCATCCCAAATCAGGAGACACTCTCAGTGCTTGCTATATGGCTCTGCGTTTAACCCTGCCAGCAAACCTCGGAGGTTGGTCCCAGCACTGAGCCCCTTTCCAGGTGACTAGCCCCAGGCACCCCTTGGCTCTCACCAGAGCAGTGGCCACATAGGACAATGCCCACAGTGGCCGGTTCACGGACAGGCCAGTTGGGAGCACTGATGGTGTCCAAAACAAAGAGAATAAACAGAATGAGCATGTGCTTATGCTAGCAAACTGCATATCAGAGAAAACGTGGGCTGGATTTATGTACAGAAATGTGGCTTAATTTAAAAAATGCAGTACTCAGCAAGAGGAGGGACTGACGTAGATCCGTAGCTGACCTCCGTTTAAAAATAAGAACATAAAAATGACACTATTTTTTTTCTGGATGGACCCACCTGCATGGGTATATTTGAAATTCATGAGCAGGTTCTTTTTTAGGGGAAAGAAGGGATATGGGAAAATCAAGAGGGGCTTCAGCCCCCGACCCTGTCAGAGAGGCAGGATGGTCACAACCAGCAACGAAGCAAACAAGAAACAATTTTCAAAGGAGCTTGTGATCCCAGCTTACTCTAATCCCCTTGCTCACTTGGAAGATAGAAGAAGAATCAGAGCCGGGAAGGAAGGTCCTGTAGTTCATAATCTACACCCAAGGATTACATTTAAGGTCTCTGCTGCAGCCATAACTTGTACCATTGCTCCATATTAATCCTCATTTTGTGGGATTCAGCACTCACGGCTGTCTCCCCATGCTTATCCCTGCTGCCCTTCCTCCCCTGGAGTCGGTCCCAGGCCGATGGTCTCCAGTACCGTTTGATCAAGGCGCCCGGGGGGTGCTGTGGGCTCAGACATGTTTGGGCCTGCCTGCCTGTTCTTTTTTTGCTTGGATGGTGTTTTGTAGAGATACACCATCCCAGGGTCATGCTTCGCTTTTATCAGGTGTTTGGAGATATCTCTCCAATATGTTTGGGCTTGGGATGCTCTGGCAGGACATCTGGAACCAGCCAGACATCGGCACCCACCCAACCCCATGCCACGGAGGGCTGGGAATTTGCTGTTTTGGCAACATTTGGGGGGGTTAATCTTTGGAATCCTGTAACTTAATAATCATATGTCTTAGTCTGCAGCATTCTGCCTTCATTTTTCCCAGAACATGTCACTCCTTTTTTTTTTTTAAGATTTATTTATTTACCTTAGAGAAAGAGTGGGGGGGGGTAGGAGAGAGAGAGTCCCAAGCAGACCCGAGGGGCTCGATCTCACGACCCCGAGATTGTGACCCGAGACGAAATCAAGAGTCTGATCAATCGACCGAGCCGCCCAGGCGCCCCAACACGTCACTCTTTCAGATTAAACTTTCAGATCTTCCTCAGGCCATGGAGGGCTTCCTGTATTTTTAGCCTAGTTCAGCTCCACTGACCGAGGTCTTCACCATTTTTCAGGGGGCTGGATCATCATGCCCTCCGCCTCTGTCAGACCCTCTCTCCGCATTTCCACCTGCACTGGGAACTTCTCACTGCTTCCTTTTGTGTCCACTCTTCAGTTTTTAGCCATCCCTGTGGTTCTGCGGGCTCTCAGCTTCCTCTATCCTATCTGTGATGCTCTCTGGTGCCCAGCTTATATTCTTAGGCCTCTGCTCTGCCTTCTTTTTAAAATTATTTTAAATTTATTTTAAATTCTTTATTGAAATTCAATGTAGTTAGCATATAGTGTATTATTAGTTTCAAGAGTAGAATTCAGTGACTCATCAGTTGCATGTAACCCCCAATGCTCATTCCATCACGTGCCCTCCTTAATGCCCATCACCCAGTTACCCCAGCCCCCCACCCGCCTCCCCTCCAGCAACCCTCAGTGTGTTTCCTAGAGTTAAGAGTCTCTTATGGTTTGTTTCCCTCTCTGATGTTGTCTTATTTTATTTTTCCTTCCCTTCTCCTATGTTCATCTGTTTTGTTTCTTAAATTCCACATGAGTGAGATCATATGGTCTTTGTCTTTCTCTGACTGACCTATTTCACTGAGCGTAATACCCTCTAGTTCCATCCAGATCAACACGTCTCCAAAGGCAAGGGAAACAAAAGCAAAAATGAACTATTGGGACTCCATCAAGATAAGAAGCTTCTGCACAGCAAAGGAAACAGTCAACAAAACCAAAAGGCAATCTATGGAATGGGAGAAGATATTTGCAAATGTCTTATCAGATTAAGGGCTGGTATCCAAGACCTATAAAGAACTTGTTAAACTCAACCACCCCCCACCAAAAAAAAATCCAGTCAAGAAATGGGCAGAAGGCATGAAAAGATATTTCTCCAAAGAAGACATACAAATGGCTACCAGACTCATGAAAACATGCTCTGGGCATCAGGGAAATCCAAGTCAAAACCTCAATGAGATACCACCTCACACCAGTCAGAATGGCTAAAATGAACAAGTCAGGAAACGACAGATGTTGGCAAGGCTGTGGAGAAAGGGGAACCTCCTACACTGTTGATGGGAATGCAAGCTGGTGCAGCCACTCTGGAAAACAGTATGGAGGTTCCTCAAAAAGTTGAAAATAGAGCTACCATACGACCCAGCAATTGCACTACTGGGTGTTCACCCAAAGGATCTCTTCTTCCTTTTAAAACTTATTCTGTAGTTTTACCGTGTCACCTGTGAACCCTATTAAAATTATTATGCATATTTTAATTTGCTACATAGCTCAACCATTTGTAGGAAACACGCTTTTGTTTCCTGGACTGTGTTTAGACTGATTTGTCTTGTTTATTCCCTCCCTCTTCTCTTTTCTATGGCTTGTGTGCAAGGTTATCAGGGCATCCCTCTACCTTTCTCAGGTCTGGGCAGTCCTGTCTAGACCCTCTGCCCATGTGGGAACAAAACGGGATGATTCTTATTTTCTTTGGCCGGTGTCTGCGGGCGGGGCTGCAAGGTCTGGTTGGGGGTGGGTTCTGGACAGATATTCTGTGCCCCCCGCTGGTGCCCAGCATCTCTGGCAGCAGGGAGAGCTTTATTAGAAAAACCAGGCTCTGCCGTCACCCCGTGGTCCTTGGATGGCCCCGCCTGGGGCTCACTGCACCTGGCGGGCCGTGTAAGCTGTGCTCATGGACCTCCCCAGCTTCAGACCCAGCCCTATCAGAAGGCTGTGCTGGGATGGGCGTCCTGCCCGCACAGACAGCTGCTGTTTAAAAATTTCCTAGGGGCGCCTGGGTGGTTCAGTTGGCTAAGCCTCCGACTCTTGGTTTCAGTTCAGGTCATGATCTCAGGGTTTGGGGATCAAGCCTGCTTCCCCTCTGCCTCTCCTTCTGTCCCCCCTCCTCTCACACTTTCTCTAAAATAACTAACTAACTAACTAACTAATATATCCTAACCTGAACTCCCACATGACACCTGTGGAAAATAAACTACACTGTTTGAGGACTAGAAATTTATTTCCTTAATATATAAATAACTTCTTAAAGCAATAGAGAATTCAAAGAAAACATAATTTATAGTAGTAAAAAAAATCACCCTCACTAAAAAGAAATTAAAGCAATAAATGAGATGCCCCTTCCCAATTGTGAAATCCACAGAGACAAGAGAAATGCACGTTAACGCTCAGCACTGCAGCTGTTCCTGGTAACAGCCAGGACCTGGGAGCAGTGTGAGTCCCGAAGAAGCCGAAAGGCAAAATTAGCCAGTGTTCCCCTGTGTGCTAAGACGGGGTAAGGCTGTAAAGTCTTCTCTTCAATTAAGCCTCTTTCATGACATGGATAAAAGTTCAGCAACAATACCTGAAAACCAGGTTTACATAGAGATTCTAATTTAAAAGGAGATATAGCTGTCTGGGGGAAAGGTAAGATGGGGAGAAATTAATCAGAATGTTACCATGGATGGGATTTATTGGTTATTTTAACATCTTCCCTTGTATTTTGAGTTTCTTTTTTTTTGCACAGCCATCTTATATTTTAGGAGTTCGAAGTAATATAAAAGTGTAAGTGTTATTAATCATGTTTGAGAGACTGTGGCCAATTCAGTGGAAGGTGTTTTTGTTGGGGGAAGCAGGTCTTCTCAAAACCCATCCTCGGCAGGTCATCTGGGGAAAGCAGAGAAGACAAGTGATCAGGATAATTACAGGGTCCAACAATGAGGAAGTGGCAAGTGAAAACCCGAAGTCCAGCAAACAAGTAAGCACATCCCAGGAAGTGGTGTAAACAGCCACAGTGAAGCGAGCAGGTGCTCAAAGGCACCTTGGGCAGGTGCATAAAGGGCTCCCGGCCCAGGAGGCTCCACACCTGAACACCTGTCCTCTGCACCTGCTCCTCTGACCTGCTCCACCCTCAACCCACCAGAACCATGGGCTGCTGTGGCTGTTCCGGAGGCTGTGGCTCCTGTGGGGGCCGTGGCTCCAGCTGTGGCTCATGTGGGAGCTCCAAGGGGGGCTGTGGCTCCTGTGGGGGCTCCCAGTCCAGCTGCTGAGTCCCCGTTTGCTGTCAGTACAAGATCTGAGGCTCCGGACGCCAACCTCAAGTGGCCTGTGCTGACGCAGGGACCTGGGCTGTCCAGCCCACTGCTCTGGGGCTCTTTGACTTTGACTCTCCATGACTTCACACTCTGACTTCCTCATCTGCACCCTCCCCCCACTTGGGCAACATATTCTCACGATGGACAGGACCCTGGGACCCCCTTCTCACCGACAGGGCCCTCTTCCTGGCTCATCTCCCTCCTCTCCTCCTGGACCTTCCCTCTCTGCCCCTCCCCTGCCTGAAGACCCAAACTGGCCCACAGAGGCCCGCGAGGCAGCTTGGGCTCCTGGGACCCTGAGAGCTGCCCCTCCTCTTTGGAGATGGAATGACCCTCTGGCTCCCTGTATATCAAAACCTGATCCCTAGTCTTCCAAGTAAACAGTCGATAAGCACAAAGCTCAGGCCCTCCCTTCCTCTCTGTAACTCCCCAAAGCATCCTTTCCCGGGCCCATCCCTGGGCCTGTTCCATTTCTCATGCCCTGACCTCCTTCATACACTAAATCTGACATTTATGGCTTTCTGCCCTCTGCCCCCATGGTGTCAGGCTCTGAGGGTCAAGTGTGGAATAGAGCCTCATGGTCTGGAGTGCGAGGCGGAGGTGGGACGGTGGGTTGGCAGCAGCGGAGGTGGTGGTGGCCACGGTAGGGCTGTGGCAGGGCGGAGGGGTCTTTAGTCGAAGAATAGAGTCGGGTTCAGGGAGGGCTGGTGGTGTTTCTGCAAGAGAGGAGCCTCCGGGAGCCCCTGGTGCTCAGAGGAAGCCAGATAGAAGTTGCTAAAGAGTTGGAGTTTTACCCTAAACGTAGCGGGGGGCGCCTCAGAAAGACCCGGGAAGGAAGGACAGGACATTAACAAGCTTGTCTCAACCTTGACATGAGGTCATAGCAGAGTGGGGTGGGCCCTGATCCACTATGACTGGGTCCTTAGGAGAAGAGGAAACGCACGCAGACGCGGGAACCGGGCGGCCGAGGTGGGGTGAGGCTGCCGCCGGCAGCCCATCAGCGGCTTGGGGCGGCCGGGACAGACCCTCCCTTGCAGACTTAGAGAATCAGCCCCTTTGCACAATAACCCATCATGGCAAGGAAGGATCGTACTAAGCAGTATTGACAAATCTGTTAAAACACTTCAGCACATCGACAGCAGAGGTAAAAATCGGACCATTTCCACGTTCCTGAGAAGGTATTTATCAGAGTCACTGGTACTGGATGAGTAACAACACGACAGCAGTCGATAGAAGATCCGTCAATACGATGGAGACACATGTACGCGCCCATTCTCCGTTTTCCGGAGAATACGCACAGCTGCGTCTGCAGCACCTCGCCTCTCCCCGCTGGGCGTCTCCGGGAGAGAGAGCTCAGCTCAGCGCTCAGGGCTCCTCGCTCACAGGCTTCTCTCCCTGCCCCCAGGGGCCCTGGCCTCCTCTTGCTGAGCCTCCCCTGGGCCCAGGAGCTCTGCTTGAACCAAACCAGACATACCCACGTCTGCCCTTCCTCGGCTGAGAAGAGAGAGACCAGCAAATTCTGGGCAGAAAACCGGAATACAAGCAATTGTCTTGTCTGTCCAGTGTGTGGCTCCCTTAGCTCACAGACGCAGGACTTCGTGGTTCCATATTTGAAAGGCACTAGATACAGACTCTCTGGGTGGTCACATTGTCTTATAGACACAAGAAACATTTATAAGAATGTAAGGAAGAGCTTGCGGCTAGATGCACCTTTGCTTCATCATTGCTCCAAAGTTGGAACCAGCGCGTGCTTGCCTCCTGCGGCTTCTGCCTTCCCCCAACTTGGTGCATGCTCCGGGAGGGCCAGGGCTCCAGCTTCTGGGGCCGTCACGGGAGTGAGCACCCCCTCTCCACTCCGCACACGGCAGCCAGCATGGACCCCCTGCCTTTTCCATGTCTCTGTCTACGCACGTGAATGCACGCACTTCAGCTCGCCGATGTGCGTGTGAGGTGGGACCCCTGCACTCGCTCCAGGGCTCCTGATCTGAAACATGCGGCTTTTTTTCCATCCTGCTGTCTCTCCTGTCTCCCCGAAGATTAACCCAGGGAGCAGGGTCTCTGTCATTCTGGTCACTGCTCTGGGTCACAGCGGTGCCTTGCGCATAGTAGATATTTGGTCAATATTTGTGGAAGGAGTGCATGGATGGCATGGCCCTGGCCTGCTGTGGACAGGGGTTTCGGTGCCCAACCTTTGCTTCTGGGGTGCAAGACGAGAGGACCGCCGGACGTGGAGGGGCCAGCAGGGGGCGCTGCTGACCAGGCGATGGCGGTGGAGTCTGCTGCGCAGGGAGGTTCCCAGGCAGAGTTCCAGCCCGGACCTTGGTGACAACATTGGTGTGGCAGTCTCAAAGGGACCCCCTCCCTCCCTCCCTCGCCCCTTCCTGCTCTCACCCCTCATTCTAGTGCTCACACCGTCCACCCCAGCGCAGGTAGATGTCCCCAGCGGCAGCCTTCCTGACACCACCTCGGCCAGCAGGGCCCTCCACCTTCCCCGAGAAGCGGTGACTCCTCTGAGTGTACATCCTGGGCCCCACAGAACCCTCCACCCCCTCATCTCCTCATCCCCTTCACCCCCTTGCCCCCCAAAAGGATGAGGGGAAACAGGGGCTGGGAACATCCCTGAGAGCCCCCTGCAAGGCCGCCCCCAAGTCCAGGTTGGGTTTTCGGGAACACTAGGAGCCACTCCTTCCCCTGAGGTTTCAAGACTCACTCTTGAAACGTCTCTTCAAGAGTTTTGTTCAACCTCCTTTCGCACATCTGCTTCTCTTGCTCTGGTGTTGATCCACTCACTGCCCCAGGGCCTTTGCAAGCAATACAACCGCCGTGTCCTGACCTCACCCTCAGCAGCTGAGGGAAGGGTCCTCCTTATGCTGCAGGACATCAGGTCCCCATGGGACCCCGGGCTCCTCCTTGTCAATCCCCATTGCCGAGACAGTTCCTGAAGTTTCTTCCCCTCCAGTGACTGAGGCCGAAATGCAGATCATAGGGCCATTGTGAGGTCAGGCACTGTCCAAGCCCTGGGGGCTGCCAAATGCAGGTTAGAGCAGTTGTGGGGTGAGCCCCCCCACCCCGCCTGCAGGGGCCAGGGGAGGTGCAGCTGTCCCGGGCCTCGGGGTGGCTCGGCGGTGATCTCCAGAGGGGAACCAAGGGGGCACCTGCACTTTGGAGCCAGGAGATGACATCTGCTCTGACCCCATCTGTCCCGGTTACCAAGAGCATCCCCGGTGGGCCCCTCCTGGTCCCCTGCACATGATCCCAGGGGCACCTGACCCCCCGAGGCTGGACCTGGGGGTGGGGAGGTGCCAGCAGCCCAGCCCCCTCCCTAGGGGTGAGACACCGCTGGGACATGGAAGGCCAGACACCACCTCCTACCCCCTGCTTGTGGATGAGGCCCATCCCAAGTGCTCCTCTTCCAGGTTCCCCAGGCCAAGAAGGGAGACTCCCTAGGGTCAGGGACCTGCCAGTGGGGGTGCAGGCTTTCCCAGGTACGAAGCTATCAGCCACATTCTGCTCCTCTCCCTGGGGCCCTGGGCCTCCTCCATGTGATCCCCTACTTAGCAGGGGGCCAAGCCCCCAGGTGGCTTACATCGGCTAGTTTTCATTTCTGAAGCAATTGTTTATCTCAAACCTCGCTTGTATTATATTTTAGTCGTAAGTTTGGGATTTTTTTATTTTTAGCAGATTAAGTATATTTACTTTTATTTTTCTAAAAGTTCCAAAACCTCATGAACTTCTGTGTCTGATTCTCCCTCCCTTTCTTTCTTTCTTTTTCTTCTGATGCTCAGAAAAGCCCTTTAAAACCCGGATATTTCGGGGTATGTGGTTGTTGTCGCTGGGAGCTCCTATGCAACTGGGATATGTTTGTGGGGATACTGGAGATGTGGGCATGAAGTCAGATCTTATAGGAATCAGTTGCCTTTGTTTTAGCCGGGGAGCTCGGAGGTACCATGAAATTGTGGAATCTGAAACCAAATTCTCGGCCAGAATTTTTGAGCCACACAGATATTTAAATTCCATCTTCAAGTTCCTATATGGGTTACACTCATGTTCCTTTTATGCTACACCCAGATACACACGGGACCCCTCAACTCCCTTGCCTTTGGACACCTTACTTTACGGTTCAGGCCTTTAGAGAAGCTGTTCCCTCTGGGGACACGTGTTCACATGGAGATTCCGCCGTGGCGTCCTGTCCTGTGGTCACTTGTCCTGTACCGTGACTTGGCCCCTGAAACCAGTGCACCCGGTCACTAGAACTGGGTGGTGTCCCCTAGGCTTCACTGGCTTCCCTGCATACTTGGTATGAGTTTGTTAAAGCTGCCAAAGTGAAGTACCACAGACTCTGTGACCAAAACCATGGAGATGTATTGTCCCTGTTCGGGAGGTTGGAGGTCCACGATCAAAGTGTCTGCAGGTTCCTTCTGAGGCTGGGAGGGAGAATCTGCTCCATGCCCCTCTCCTCGTTTCTGCTGATTGACTGGTGATCTCTGGGCCTCTTGACTTGTAGAGACATCACCCCAAATTCTGTTTGTATCTTCACATGGTGGTCTCTTTGTGCATACATCTCCTTAACTTTTTCTCTTTTTATAAGGACACCAATCTTACTGAATTAGTACTGTGGTACTTCACTTTGGCAGCTTTAACAAACTCATACCAAGTATGCAGGGAAGCCAGTGAAGCCTAGGGGACACCACCCAGTTCTAGTGACCGGGTGCACTGGTTTCAGGGGCCAAGTCACGGTACAGGACAAGTGACCACAGGACAGGACGCCACGGCGGAATCTCCATGTGAACACGTGTCCCCAGAGGGAACAGCTTCTCTGAAAGCCTGAACCGTAAAGTAAGGTGTCCAAAGGCAAGGGAGTTGAGGGGTCCCGTGTGTATCTGGGTGTAGCATAAAAGGAACATGAGTGTAACCCTACCCTACCCTATCCTACCCTAATGACCTCATTTTAACTGGATTAGTTCTGGAAAGACCTTTTGTCCAAATAAGGTAGCATTCTGAGGTACTGGAGCTGAGGATTTCCACATGGTTTTTTGGTAGGCAGGGCACAGTTCAACCCATTACAACCTACAACAATGCAATCTTTTTTTTTTTTTTTTTTTTTTTTTTTTTGCACATCACTCCCTTATTATACTGATCTGGAAAAAAAGATTTAGTACCGTTACACTCAAAATGAGTACTGGGCCCGAGGCGCAGGGCCAAACAACTAGAGCATGATCAGAAACAGAAACAGTGAAAGACACACGAGCACGGTTGGGAGGTGTTTCACTGCCAGAAGAACGGTAAGGCAGGGGAGGGGTTCTAAAACACACGGCGGGAAGAACTCCTAGGCCTTGAAGTCAAGGAGCTCACCCCACGTTGGTGTGAGGAAAGGCTTAGTTTTGGATGATCACATGTGAATATTTGATATTTCAATACCACTAGAGATCCCAGAAGGTTTTTTGTGTTATTATCTATATGTATTTATTTGTAAAAGTAAATGCAACGCATAAGCATTCAGGTTGGTCCCAGTCTTCTGGGGCCAGCTCTTCCCGGGTCTGAGGAGCAATGATTGTTGTAATCACCATGCAGGTCACATTCATCTTCCTCTGGAATGACTGGAGCTCCCCAGACGAGTCACCTGATGAGAATAGGACAGGACTCTCTCCTGCGAACACAAATAGTCTCTCTTGCTTCTCACTGGTCACACCTTAGCATAGCTCCTCCCTATCCCCACCTCAGCAGGTGCTTAGAAATAAACAAAGTAGCAAAGACTACCGAGTTACCACCTCTCTTCTCCTGGATAAGAGTGTCCCTCAGCTTGGACTGAGGACCTGTGTCCCAGAAGTGCCATTCTGACTAGATTATAGGAAGGGAATGGGTGCCAGAGACAAAATGGCTAATGGAATTAGGAGTCACCGGTTCCTATCTGCAGCTAAAACTGAAGAGGCCCACAGATGTGGTCAGTTTGACAGGTGCAGAGAAGGGGATGGGCGGGGGGGGTGGGGGCATCCTTGGGAAAGTAGTCAGCCCGCTCGCCTTCACTTGTTGGCCTTGCCCTGGTGGTCACAGCTTCTCTGTCTTTACCCACAGCCTCTTCATCCCCCCAGAACCGCACAGGCTTGATGAGCATCAAGTTCTTGTCCAATTCACGGTCCATGGGAATTCCAGTCGGCAGACTCAGCACCATACCAGTCTCTTCAGAAAGACCCTCCAGATGCTTGACAACGCCCTGCCATCTGTTTCAATCAGCACCCGTTTCCCCTCCTTGATCCGGGAAACGATTCCTTCATTCCAAAAAGGCACTCTGGTAATCATGCCCTTCAGACGCTCACAGGAGGGCAGCTGATCTTCGGTGAGGTCTGCATCCCTGAGATCCTTACTGATGTTGTTCTAGAAGGGATGGTTAGGCTCCATCGGAGGTGGTGGGGCATCACACGAGCACCTCCAGATCTCTACTGGGCCTTGCTGTGCTTGGTAGCAGTTTCTGCTTTATTGCGGCCAGTCCGACCCCCCATAGTGCTGCTCCTCGAGGCGCCAGGTCCCCACTGTTGGCAGCCACATTTGGTCAGGGGCATCCAGCACTGTCCAGAGAATCCGAATTGCTCTCCTCTGCACTGAAGTGAAGCTGGTGTCAAACTCACAGCCAGCACCTCGCAGCACCTGCCCACCACACTTCACCTTCTCGTGCCAGGCCGGGTTCGGATTGGCATCATTCTAGCCAGTGAAGCGGATTTCCAGGTTCCAAGAGCTGAGATTCCAGAGTCGTTGTTTAGCCTCAGCTGCGCCTGGCTCCCATGCACTTGCTCACCCCAATTTTTTAATGGATTTTGGCATCTGATGATCTTATTTTCTTGCCAGGCCAACTATGCTTGGGAAAAATTTGTAGTGTAATCAAGAAAAAAAGAGAGAAAAGCAATTTTCCAATATAAGGAATGAAAAAGGAGACATCATTATAGAACCTACAACTATCAGAAAGATTATAAAAGGATTTGGCAATTTCTATAAATGGATAAACTCCTTTAAAACTATAATTTATATAGTCAATGAAGAAGAAATAGGAAATCTAAATAGTTCTGTCAGTTAAGTCAATTAAATCCATTATCAGAATCTTCCCTCAGAATGCAAGCTGGTGCAGCCACTCTGGAAAACAGTATGGAGGTTCCTCAAAAAGTTGAAAATAGAGCTACCATATGATCCAGCAATTGCACTACTGGGTATTTACCCCAAAGATACAAAAGTAGGGATCCGAAAGGGTATGTGCACCCTGATGTTTATAGCAGCAATGTCCACAATAGCCAAACTGTGGAAAGAGCCAAGATGTCCATCGACAGATGAATGGATAAAGAAGATGTGGTATATATATACAATGGAATATTATGCAGCCATCAAAAGGAATGAGATCTTGCCATTTGCAACGATGTGGATGGAACTGGAGGGTATTATGTTGAGCGAAATAAGTCAAATAGAGAAAGACATGTATCACATGACCTCACTGATATGAGGAATTCTTAATCGCAGGAAACAAACTGAGGGTTGCTGGAGTGGGGGGTGGGGTGGGAGGGATGGGGTGACTGGGTGATAGACACTGGGGAGGGTATGTGCTCTGGTAAGCGCTGTGAATTGTGCAAGACTGTTGAATCTCAGATCTGTACCTCTGAAACAAATAATGCAATATATGTTAAGGAAAAAAAAAAAAGAAGAAGGTAGCAGGAGGGGAAGAATGAAGGGGGGGGAAATCGGAGGGGTAGACGAACCATGAGAGACAATGGACTCTGAAAAACAAACTGAGGGTTCTAGGGGTGGGAGGATGGGTTAGCCTGGTGATGGGTATTGAGGAGGGCACATTCTGCATGGAGCACTGGGTGTTATGCACAAACAATGAATCATGGAACACTACATCTAAAACTAATGATGTGATGTATGGGGATAATACAAAAATAAAAAAATTAAAAAAAAAAAGAATCTTCCCACAAAGAAAACACCAGACCCAGATGGTTTCATCGGTGAATTCTAAGAACATAAAAAAAAAAAAAAAAAAAAAGAAGGTCAAGAGTACTAAATTTACATGTATTTTTCTGGAGAATAGACAAAGTAAAAGACATGATTTTTTATGATCCCCCGAACCTTCAAGGCCATTTCAAGAAAGAAATATTTAAAGCCAACTTCTGTTATGAACACAGATGCAAAAATACTTAACAAATTATTTGCTAATAAATATAACAACATTTGAAAAGATAAGATATTATGATCAAGTGGAATTGATTCCAAGTTTGTGAGTAGAGTTTAACATTAAAGCATCAAGATGAGGATTTGCTGTGGGGGCTGTCCTAAGCATCGTGTGTTTAGAGGCACTCTTGGCTTCTATCTGCTAGATGCCAGGAGCATCACACACTCCAAGTCATGACAACTGCAAGTGTCTCCACATAGTGCCAAATGTCCTTGTGGAACAAAATTGCTCCCAGTTGGAAACCAAAGCATAATAAAAATTTTAGAATCTATGGCTAGAAGTAAATAATCCTACCTGATTTTTTAAATCTACAAAATTAAAATAATGTTGAAATAGTAAACATTTTGTCCTAAAAACATGAACAAGACCTGGATGTGCCTGACACTGGGTCGGTTAAATGTTGAATTATACAACCCAGTCAGTTCAATAGACAAGGAAAAGAAATAACACTATAAATATTGGAAAAGAGGAAGTAAAATTGCTATAGTTAATAACATAATTTTTAACGTATAAAGTTCAAATAAATCTATTATAACTAAAAAGTTAATATAGCAAGATAGAGGGATACAGGATCCATAAAAAAATTAATCATGTTTTGATGACAAGCAACAATCTCTTAAAAATAAAATTTAAAACAGATCAAATAAAATTTTAAATTTTAAAATATTAAAAAAATCAATTACCTAGGTATAAAACCAAAGGAAGAACTAATGAAAATTGAACGTATTTTTGAAGGAAATTAAAGATCTAAGTGAATAAAGGCAAATACTATATTTATGGATTTGAAAAGTCACATTTATAAAGATGTCAATTCTTCCAAAACTTATATGTGGAATCCATGTCATTTGTATCAAAATCCCAGAAAGTTAACTTTGCTTATGTTGATAAGCTGATTCCAAAATGTATACAGAGACTCAAAAGACCAAGAAAAGCCATAACAGTCTTGAAGAACAAAGCTGGTTTACTTTAGCAGATAGCAAACTTAGTAGGAAGGGAGAGTATCTAAGAGAATGTGGCCGTGAGGGAAGGTAGACCAGATGACTATTGGAGCAGCCCACAGTGCTGTCCAGTGGCAGCTCTGGCATAACAGACACCTTCCACAGAGACACTAGCTACATGAGTCTATTGAGCATTTGAAATGTGACTAATGGGTCTGAGGAAATGAATTTTATGTTTAATTAATTTATAATTAATTCAAATGTAAATAGCCACACGTGGCTAGAGTATTGGACAGCACACAGTGTCCAGTACTTGTCCTACATATTGTATGACAACTTATTTATATCCAAGGTGATGCTTTAGTGCAGTGTGCAATAAATGGTTTGTGATAGACTATCCAGATTTAAAAAAGGTAGCTTGACCCTTACCTTACATCATACACAGAAGTAATTCCAGATGCATTGCATTTCTAGGTGTGAAAGATTAAAAATAATAAAACTTTCATAGGAAACCTAGAGCAATTTTATGATGTTCCATGTTCTCTTAAAGGGTGAGATATAATAGTTTGGGACATTTAATTTTAAGAAATCTGTCATCAAAAAGAAACCTTTAAGGAAATGAAAAGGCAAGCAGAAGAGCTGGAGAAGATACTGAAGAAGCATATATTTGATGAAGAACTAGTATCAGGATCTTGTGAATAATTTAAATATAATAATCATAATAATGACTCTCACAAATAATTTTTAAAAGACACATAATCCAATAGAAAAATGAACAAATGATTTGAATAGACATTTCACAAAGAAAATAGCCAAATGGCTAAACATAGTAAAAATTGCTCAGATTCGTGAGTCATCAGGAAAATACAGAATTAGTCACAATGTGCTACTACCACATGGTGGTAAGGATGTGTGTCAGCTGGGGCTCTTGTGCATTGTTGGAAGAAGCAGAACTTGGCACAATCACTTTTTTTTAAGACTTTATTTATTTATTTGAAAGAGAGAGAGAGAGCACGAGCCAGGGGTAGGGGCAGAGGGAGAAGGGAACTTTGTGCTGAGCAGCATTATGTTATTATAGTTAATAACATAATTTTTAATGTATAAAGTTCAAATAAATCTATTATAACTAAAAAGTTAATATAGCA
>NC_058413.1:1325185-1335550 GCF_002201575.2 Neomonachus schauinslandi
GCAACAATCTCTTAAAAATAAAATTTAAAACAGATCAAATAAAATTTGATCAAGCCCCAACTAGGAGCTTGATCCCAGGACCCTGGGATTATGACCTGAGCCAAGGGAAGATGCTTAACTGACTGAGCCATCCAGATGCCCCAGCACAATCACTTTTGAAAGCGATTTCCTTATGATTCAGCAAATCCACTTTGGTTATATACCCAACAAAAATGAATGCTAATGTCAACCAAAAAACCATGCAAAAATATTTAAAGCCACTGTATTCTTAATACTCAGAACTGAAAACAACTCACATGTCCATGAACTACAGAGCAGATAAGTAAATTGAGATGTATTTGTGCAATGGAACTCTACATGTCAAGGAAAAGAAAGAACTGCCACATATAACAGTAGGGACAAATTTCACAGACCTAAATGTTGAACCAATTAGCCAGTCACAAAAGAGTGTATCCTGTATGAGTCCACACTTATAATTGTCAAAAGAAAGAACATTAGTCTGTGGTGATACAGGCGAGAATAGTGTTAGGTCTGAAAGTTTTATGTGGGAGGAAACAGGTGGGAGCCTTACACACATAGGTAATTTCAGCAGAGCTATGCAATTATAAGAAAGAATAAAATCAAAACTCTAGAAATTGAAAACATAGTAAAAGAAATAAAAATGCCTCCAAAGGGCTCCAACTGAAATACAAAGAGTAAAAAAGAAAACCAACGCATCCAGGAGCTGTATGACAATACCAAATAACATAACATACGTGTAATTAGAATCTCAGGCATTAAAAAAAGAAAAGAAAAAGAGAAGGCAGAAGAAATATTTCAAGAAATAATGGCTGAGAATTTTCCAAAATCAATGATAGCTACCACACCAATTCAGAGAATACCAATCATGGTAAATACCCAAACACACACACACTGAGGCAAATTGTATTTAAATTGTGGAAAGCCAGAGACAACGGGAAAATCTTGAAGACTGCTAGAGCATAAGAACCACATCACCTGCAGGGCAACAAGGATGAGAATTACAGCAGGCTTCTCATCAGAAACCACATAAGAAAGATAATGGGGTGACATTTTTAAAGTGTTAGCAGAAAATAACAGTCAACACAGAATCTATATTCAATAAATCTATCTTTCAAAAGTAAAGGAGAGATAAAGACTTTCCTAAACAGATAGAAACAGAGAGACTTTTTTTCCAGCAGGCCTACCCTATAAGAAATATTTAAGGAAGTTCTTCAGGTGCAGGAAATGTGATATAGGTCAGAGACTTGGGTCTACAAATAGAAGAATGTTGGAAGTGGACAAAATGAAGGTAAAATATTATCTTTATTTTTAATTGCTCTACAAGATAACTAGCTGTTTAAAACAATAATACTAACAATGAACTGTATGATTACAACTTATGTAAAAATGGGGTGTATGACAATCACCACAATAGGTATAGGAGGGAGGATCTGAGAACATAAGGTCCTTACTGCATACATGAAGCAGTATAATATTACTTACTGGTGGACTTAGATTATTTTAAAGTGTATGTTGTAAACCCTAGGGCAAACTCTAAAAAATGTTTTTAAAAAAGAGATATAAATAAGTCAATAGAAGACATGTAATGGAATAATAAAAGAAATGCTGAATTAAATATAAAGAAGACAGAAAAAGAAGAAAAAAGAAACAAAGAGCAAACATGAAAAATATAAAAGAGCTACCAAAATAACAGAGTTTGATCTATGTCAATAATCACTATAAACGTGAATGTTCTAAACACAACAGTTAAAGACAGAGATTGTCAGATTGGATAAAGAGGCAATACCCAAGTATACGCTTTCTGTAAGAAACCCACTTTAATATCACAACTTCGCTGGGTCAACAGTAAAGGGATGGAGAAAGATTGGCCATAAAAACACTCAGAGGGATGTTACACAATGATAAAGGGGTCCATTCACCAAGAAAACAAAATGATAATAAACACTATGCACATAATAACAGAGCTCCAAAACACAAGAGGCAAAAGTTGATTTGAAAGATACATCCTCGATTATAGCTCGAGTCTTCAACACTCCTGTCAGTACTTGATAGAGCAAGTGGGCGGAGGTCAGTAGGAACATGGAAGACCTGACCACACTATCAGCAACTTGACCTAATGACATTTATAGACTATTTCTCCCAACAATAGAGAAAACTTATTCTCTTTTTAATGGTTTTTAAAACTTGAAGTCTAATTAGCACACAATGTTAACACTGGTTTCAGGTGTACGACACAATGATTCGACAAATGTATGTGCTGTGCTGTGTTCACCACAAGTGTGGCTGCCACGAGCCACCACACACCACAAGTACAATACCATTGACTGTATTCCCTGTGCTGTACCTTTCATCCCCGTGACTCATTCCCCCCAAAACTGGAAGCCCGTACCCCAACCCCCTTCACCCATTTTGCCCATCTCCCCTTCCCACCCGGCTCCCACCAGTTTGTTCTCTGTATTTATGATCTGCTTCAGCTTTTTTTGTTTGTTTGTTGAGAAAACTCATTCTTTTCAAGCACACATAGACCATTTGCCAAGATAGATCGTCTTCTGGGCCATAAAACAAACCTTAACAGATTTAAAAGAATAGAAATCGTATGAAGTATGTGTTGAGCAAAGTGGCATCTGTTGCCTGTCACCGGGAGGAGACGTCTAAGCACTTCTGTCCTCTGCCCTTCCATATTGGAATTGCCAAGAAAAACACACGGCATTCACGTGCTGGATGGGACAATACTCTACTCACAGGAAGAAAAGACAGAGCGAGGCCAGTTTCAACAGCGACTGTTGGTCCCCCATGGCCAGCTGGTCCCTCCTGGCAGCTGACGTAGGGCCATTGGCCTGCATGCACCTCTCTTGTGCCACAGCAGAAAGATCCTGTCCTCTCTTCCCACCGGGGACAGATAGAGCATTGGGTTTGGCCAGGCACCACCAGACACACATGCTTAAGCAGAACCAAGGAGCGCACAGTGAGTCTGAAACAGGGAAAGATATTCCCACCCAAGGTGACAAGGCCAGCACAAGCTGTGTGGCTCCTTACCTCCTGGGGAAGACGTCCTCCAGGCCATGGCCCATCCTCATGTGGCCAAGCGGGGGTCTAAAGACTGCCTCCCCCAAAAGTAGCAGAATTAACCTTGAAATGAGTCACACGAAGATCTCCCCAGCTATTTGGAAATCAAACCAGACATCTCTAAATAGCCCAAGTGTCAAAGAGGGAGTCTCAATGGAAATTTAAACATATTTTGAACGTAAGTGAAAATGAATATACAGCATAGCAAAGTCTGTGGAATGCAGCAAAAGCAGTGCTTAGTGGGGGTCTTACAGCCCTGAGGGCATAGAAGAGGAGAGAAAGGTCCCTAATCAGTAAGTGAACAGGTACCCCAGGCAACCAGAGAAAGGAGAGTGCTTGATGAAAGCAAGCACAAGTTTTAGGAAGGAAGTGATAAAGCCAAGGAAATTGGAAAGAGAGAGAGAGTATCAGTGAAACGAGAAGCTGGCTCTGTGGGAGTCCAGCAAAACTTCTTCTTCTTTTAAAGATTTTGTTTATTGATTTGACAGAGAGAGAGAGAGAGAGCGAGCGTGCATGAGCACAAGCAGGGGGAGGGACAGAGGGAGCAGCAGACTCCCCACTAAGCAGGGAGCCTGACGTGGGACTCGATCCCAGGGCCCTGAGACCATGACCTGAGCCGAAGGCAGACGCTTAACAACTGAGCCACCCAGGCACCCCTATAGCCCTCAGTCTTGTCCAGGTTCACCCGTCCAGTGGATTTGGCTCTGGGCAGGTGAGGTCTTCGACTCAGGAAACACTCCTTGGCCCGCTGGTGCTCCCGTCGGGGACCTCACTGCCATCTGCCTGCGTGTCATGGGTCTCGGCCTGTGGTTAGTGATGCTGGGATGCCCAGGCCCTCCCCTGGGTCCGTACTACTGGTGGGGGGCCGCCAGACGCATTTCCCCACAGGGGCCAACGTCGTGGCTGGACGGGCCCTGG
Source organism: Neomonachus schauinslandi (assembly GCF_002201575.2). NCBI lineage: Eukaryota > Metazoa > Chordata > Mammalia > Carnivora > Phocidae > Neomonachus > Neomonachus schauinslandi. Next base: position 1,329,191 of record NC_058413.1, read on the forward strand.
TGGTCCTTCCTATGATGACAGGACACACTTCAGCAAGAACCATCAGGGGGCTCTGAGGAAGCTTTATTACTCACAGGTCCTGGAGGGCATATGCACAGCTGGGGCCGCACAGCAAGGTCGCGGGGAGAGAGGGAGGCAGTGTGGACCCCAGTCTCTAACTTTTTGGGGTTGGGGTGGGGGCTGGGGTTTCACGGGTTCACTCTTTATTGGTGAACTTAAGGCATGAGAGTGGAAATTGGGTGCAGGAAGGGAATGGCTTCCAGGGTTTCCAGGGCTTTCTCGAGCGGAATTTCACGGGTAGGTGGCCTGGCCCCTTATCTCGGCCACATAGCTGGCAATGTGGTTACTGGAGGATGGGTGTCTTTGAAATGGCCGTCAGAGCTCCGGGCCAGGCTCCCCTGGGTTCCCCCCTGCCCCAGGCTCTGGTTCCAGAAGGAAGCTGGGATGACTCAGGGATGCCAGCCAGCGGCCCTGCTCGGGCTGTCTCCATGGGGGTCGTCCCCCGTCGTGGCTGCAGCACGGCCGGAAGCGGGTCCGGCAGCATCTGGGGAGGACCACCCGCTCAGAGTCCTCACTGTCTCTGACAGCCTGTTCCCAGTCTCTCTGCACTTACAAGCTTGCATTTCAGAGATTCCACAGGGAGTTTCAAAGGCTACGGATCTACTTATCACATCCAAAGGATGTCTTGTTAACTCCTCGCACATTAAAATACCAAAATCTGGCTGGTTTGATATTAAGGAAAGTGGATGATTAGTCAAGCGATAGCATCAGACAGTAGATGTCTGTCCTTAATCACAGTTGATTGATCATTGATTTTGAAGCAATATTCCAGTATTGGCAAATGATAGCCCGAAGGAGGGGGAGCTCTGTGTTTCTGCGTACAGAGTGCAGATTCAGCGAGCACGTCAGTGGCAACATCACCTTCCTACCAAAGAGTTGTCATTTCCTACAGTATTCTTAACCGTGGGGAAGGGATTTCACGATATGCTGTTCTAATTCATTCCTCCCACCCACTTCCCGCATGGGGCCCGAGCAGTGGTTCGTCCGCCTTTGAGACCCCGGCCCCCATACCTAGGATCTGACAGCAGCTTTCTGAAGCTCAGGGGCACGTTGGCCTGACTTTTCAGCAGCCTTCTGCACAGAGCGGCAAAGGCCGAAAGACCTCTCGCTAAAGGGACCTTGGCAACTTTATATGACATTATGTTTGAAACTTTGTATCTTCAAACATGTTAATCTTGCTTGGAAATCTGTACAGTCCAGCTCATGCTGAGAACCAGTCTCTGCCACCGCCCTGCTTACAGACCAGACCCGCTGTCCCTCAGACGGTGGGTGGGGGGGGGCTCTGGAGGAAGTTTACTAAGGAACAGGAGGGGAGCAGCGGCGTCCCAGGCCTGGGTGCACAGGGGACAGTCATGGCAGGGGAAGGAGGCGTCCTGTCTTGTGAGGAGTGGTAACCTTTTCGGATTTCTGATTTTTGAACGTAAAAGCACCAGAAATAATTGAGTTCTAGCTTGAGGTTTTGCTGGTCTGTAAAATGATATAAAATATCATTTGAATTTTGTAGTCCCATTTAAAGCAGAAACATGGGGAATGAGGACCGACACAAGCAGGGGTGGGGAGAAACCCCCTCAGTCAACAACTCAAGCTCTGGTTGCAGACGAGCTGAACCTCCCTCCTTGGCGGTCCTGCTGGTCTGGACGCCCAGCTGCCCCCCCCCCCCCCCCCCAGCAGCCTGAGCCCACCTTGCAGGCTGGGGCTGACGCGCTGCGCCCTCTGGCGGCGAGAAGGCGAGCGTGGCGGCTGGGTCTCTGCGCCTCGTTGAGCACCGATTCCTGGCTGGGAGAAAGTTCCTTTTGGGGGAAATCAGTAGCTGCTTGGGTTTCCACCTGCAACCCGAGAACCTGGACAGTGCTGGGTGGCTATCTGCATGGAAGGGAGAGAAGGGGGCAGACGGTTTCCTGCCCACCAGCCGACGCCCCAGGTTTACTGTTGTGGCCAAATCCATCAATGCCTGTTTCCTGTTCCTGGGATGGTGCTGACGGCCTTGGGGCCACCCTGGCTGCTCTTCTCATTCCAGGGAGGGACCCGCATCCCGAGCTCTGTCCTCTCAGGGTCTGTGCCCCTCGCTAACCTGCCAGGACCTGCAGGTCTCTCCGGGGGCTGAAGCCCTCCTCTGCTGCTCTCGGCAGGGCGTGGGCCTCAGACTCATTCTGCCTTCAGGATTATCAAGCCAGAGACCCGAGAAGAAAGCACTGCAAGGTGATATATTTCATTAATAGTAAGTACAAGATTTCAAGCCAGTTCTAACATGTCAATAATCAGCAGAACCCTGGGAGGTGATAGAAAGAGGAAATATAATCCACTTGAGGCCCTTTTAGAGTCAGACGCCCAGGCTCTGAGACGGGTTTGTGTCCTGCCACCTACTCATGCATCTGTTTCCAGAGGTCGTAGGTCACAGTTCACAGGATTCACTTAGGGTTTCCCTGTGGCACTGAGTCATGAAAAACAGCACTCTATCTTTCTTGTTTTGCCAGCGGAGAATCCACAGTTCAGAAAAAGCACCCAAATCACAAAATTTAAAAATTACAGAGTCCCACCGTAGGCCCCCGGGTTTGTCTGCTGCTGGGTCAAGTGGAGGCGTTCAGTGGCACTCAATAGATGTGTGCTGATTGGTTGCCTCAAGGAGTCTAGATTCAGGAGTGTTTCCCAGTCCCAGGCTCCCGCAGCACCACACGATCTTCCCTTACCCTCAGGCACCCCGGCCCCTCTCCAGCCTGGCTCTCGTACACATGGACCTTCTTATTGTTGTTTCTGGGTGTGTATGAGTGTTGATCTGGGTTCTGCAGAGACACAGAACCAATAGTGTGTGTATGTCCTATTCGTATGCACACACTCTCTCTCCCTCAATTTATTTTAAGGAATTAGCTCATAAGACTGTGGGAGCTAGCAAACCCGAAACCCAAAGGGGAGGCTGGATTTCCTGATCCTTGACCTGAGCTGCCCTGGTGGCTGGTCTGTCCCGTGCAACCATGGACACAGGGCATCCAGGACCCCTCTGTCTTCGCCCCCTACGCCAGGACCCACTTTGGCTGTGGAGAAGGACCAAACTGCCTAGAGGCAATTAGGGCTTTTTCTGAATTCCCTGCCTGCCCAGGGCATGGTACCCTTGACTTGGGGAGGAGGATGCTGTGAGTCCAAAGCTTCATCATCACTGGTCTTTTAGCAGGACCTTGGAGGATCGTTGCTTGAAGCGCAGACTCTGTTGGCTAAATGGTTGTACACACGTCGGAAAATCTAGACAGAAAGAATGAGACGACCAGCTTAGGTCTGGGCAAAGTGCAGTTCGTGGTGGATTTTCCTGTCCCTCTTGTGAAGCTGGACTCCGTTTCCACGCAGACATCTGCGCATGGATGTTTTGTATGAGCATGGGCGTGCCCTAGCTGCTTTTTAAAGGGTACTCTGAGGGACTTTAATGCTTTACTGTTGAATTTGATGTGGGCGTCTGAATTTGGCTCAGTGGTTAAAAAAAAAAATCACTTTGTTCAGGGTCCTGCGTTCTGAGATGCTCTTTCCGGCCGGTTAAGGAGGGGCGTCGGTGCAGAGCCAGCCACCAGATGGCACTGTTGTCCGGCAAAAGAAAGAGGCGCCTGGGCCGCAGGGCTGGTGCCTGGGGGCAGGAGGATGACCGCCTGGGTGGGACCCGCGGGGCGGCGCAGGCAGTCCCCACAGGCAGGGCTGTGGGAGACGGGGCAGCGGGTGCTGGGGAGCTGCGACTGGGTATTCCCGTGAGGCGCTGGGTCAGGATGTGCCTTTTACAGCCGGCAGACGGGTGAAGTACCAGGACTTTCCCTGGAGGTTCATCATTTGCATTCTGGGTGCAGGATGCTGAGCCCCATCTCCCAAACCGCCCGCCCCGACCCTCCCTGCCCCGGATGCCCGCGCTCTAGGCATTGTCAGTGCGTTCCACGCCACTGCTTTCCACCTGCTCTCTCTGCCCTCAGCTGTTGATGTTCAGTGGGCAGCCGTTGTCCTGAACTCCGAGCTCTGAGCTCAGACAGGATGCACTGGGCACTTGGGCAGGACACAGCAGTCAGCGGGCTTGGAGTGAGCCCTCTGAATAGCATCAGACGTTTCAAGGGTCCCCTGGGCCTGTGTGCCCCTCCCTGCCGCCTGGAGGGCACATGTGCGGTGCTTGGGCGAGAGGTCCCTAGACCTGTGATAGCCCTTATCTGCTTGTCTATTTGCCTCGTCTGGAGTCAGTGGCCTGGGACCCCACACCACACAGCTCGAATCTGGCTCCTGCTCTGGCAAGAGGGTGCACCTAGCTTAGGTCTCTTGTCGGTTCTTGTGACGTTGGAAAAGAAACGCTTGCGCGTCAAATGCAGGGGATCCTCCTCTGCGTCTCCATCACGCTGCAGGACTCTGAGGCCCAGCCCCCCACCCTGCCAGCTCTAGAACTCCCATCCTGCTGTGTGTCCAGTGGCCTACGGAGCCCAGATGCCAGGTGACGGTCCCAGCTTCGGATCCAACAGGGCCACCCTGTCTCTTTGCTGGGCCTTCCCTTGGCACCAAACCCCTAGCCGGACGTGGACCAAACTCACGGGAAGGGGGTATGTGATCGTCAGAGAGGGACCCAAAGCTGGCCTCCGGGTAATGGCCGCTTGCCTGTTTACTTCTTCACGTCAGGCTGCGATCCCTTAGCTCCAAAGTCCACCAGCACCAAACTCAAATTTTTGCACATTTGTTATTTTGAAAAATAGCCCAAACAAGCAGGGGATTTTCAGCTCTTTTAGAGCCAGCCTGCTTTATAGGGCTTTACATGCTCAGGAAACCTCAACTCGCAGCTGTTGCCTGTTGAGAATCCCCTCCCGCCCCTTGCTCCGTGCTCTGTCTTCCTCTCTGTGTGTCTGTCTCTCCTATGCGAATGGAAGTGATGGATTCCCCAGGGCCAAGACACATGGAGGATGGAGCCGAGGTCTCCACACCTCTGCTTCCAGGAGATCCTCTCAGCTCGTGCCACGAATAAGCAGATGCTGCCATCCCCGCCTGCACAGCTGACCCAGCCTGTGCCCTGACTCGAGGTGTAAGCCAGGTCCCCGCTGACCAGCAGCAGAGCCAGGATCCCAGCGTTGGCAGCATTCATGGAAAGACAGCCTGACTCTGATGTTTGGTGTGTGTGGACAGACACAGCGCGGGCCGGCGGTCAGCTCTGCTGCGGGCACCGGGGCCGCAGTGACCGGCTCCAGGCAGAAGACGGCCCTGGGATGGTGGCTGCTGGTAAAGCCCTTACCTGACTCTGCTAATCAGGTGAGCTGCTGTCAGGGCTGGAGGGTTGAATGGAAGGGGGTCGTCCACCCTGGGCCTCGTGGTCCCTAGTGGTGAGCTAATTCCTGCAATTGCCCAGAAAGGGGACATTGTATCCACGAGCTTCTCAGTGGGACAGAGGGCTGCAGGTGCCCACGCGACCCTCCTCTTGCTGGTGGTCCAGCCACTGAAGGGGTGATTGCAGGATCCGTGCTGGGCCTGCCCTGAGGGGGGTTTGAGCTGACAGTCGATCATTCATCGTTTTCCCGTGCACCCCAGCTCTGACTGGTGCGTAGCCCTGCCGTGCTTTGCCCCCACAAATTTGGTGTCAGTAGTCCCTGGACAATTCAAGACAGTGGTGCCACCGTAAGGCCACGGCTGTCTCAGGAAGGCTGGTAGATGTGTGGCTCCTCCTTTGAGGGGATCTGGGCAGGGTCCTGGGTCAGGAACCCTGGATGTCCTCCACAGCCAGGACCCTGCGAAAGGCTGGACATCGAGCAAGAACTGGTCTGTTGTGCTCACCTGTCCCCAGCTGCCGACACAAAGGGTCTGTCTCCTTTGCCTTTCATGGTGGGGAGACGTTACTGTCCCTCATGCACAGTATACACACTGGGGGCTTCCCCCCAAAGAAACAACGGTGCCAATAGGAAAGATGGCTGGTTGCTGGAAAACCAAATGACATAACAGATATTCTCTACTTAAGGCCAAGAAGCATTTGATAGAAATTAGCAGCCACTTATAACAAAACCCAATGTCAAACAAAGGTAGAAAGAGACTGCATACTTGTTTTCAAAAGTCAATGGAAGCATAATTTAAAAACATGAAACCCCAAACCATTGTCACTAAAACGAGGATTAAATTGAAGATTCCCCTGTCACCACCATTATTCATCGTGGTGCTGGTGGTGCTGGTGCTGGTGGGCCTGGTGGTGCTGGTGGGTCTCGTGGGTCTGTGGTGCTGGTGCTGGTGGGTCTGGTGGTGCTGGTGCTGGTGGGTCTGGTGGGTCTGGTGGTGCTGGTGGGTCTGGTGGGTCTGGTGGTGCTGGTGTTGGTGGGT
>NC_058413.1:1345550-1347581 GCF_002201575.2 Neomonachus schauinslandi
CAGGCTCCTGCGGGGGCCTCGGGCCCCTCTGTGCGGGGCGGGGGGTCATCTAGTCACTGACCGTCCCCGCATTCTGGCCCCAGGAGCCTCCCCCTGCTCATGGCCCAGCTCAGCTTATGGTCCAGTCCTGTGCAGTTTCTTCCCATCTCTGAGGTGTGCGTGGATCCCGCCCTGGGTCAGCCGTGCTAACTGGGGGTTGGGGTTACCGATCTCTCACTGCTGCGGAGCCAGGAGTAGTTGGCATCTTTCAGGGTCAGAGGCCCCCACTGCTCCCAGGGACTCAAATGCAGGGAGAGTGTTACTGGGTCTCGTGTGTGACCCTGACCTCCAGGACCAGCTTTGAGGCCACATCCTGCTTGCCCCACACGCTCACAATCATTTTTACATTTCCAATGGTTGAGTAAAAATCAAAAGCAGTATAATACATTGTGACACATGAAAATTATACGAAGGTCAAATTTCAGTGCCCGCACAGAATGCTCTGCCGGAGCGGAGGGCCCCCAGCATTTCCAGACCGTTTGTGGCCACTTTCCTGCCATGGAGGCAGAGCTGACTTGTTGACCTGTCGACACAAAATGAACAAACCTCCTAGAATTTTTCTTTTAAGAGAAAGGAAGAGAATTTCATCGGAGCCCGGGTGAGGTCGGCTGCCAGGATGCACAATCTTCACGAAGAAGGGGGTGCTGGGGGGAAGGAATGTGGAATACGGGATTATTGATGGTCTTTGTTGCATCAGGACTTACAAATCCCCAGGACAAAGGACAAACTTTATCTTATGTGTTTAGTATGTGCAAGGTTGCAGGCTACGGAGGATCGAAACCCAGGGAGATTTCTACTCTTATCTTTAGTTTGAAATGTTTCTTTCAGGTTATTTGCTAATGAAGCAGATGTACAGTGTGTGCTCAGGGCAGAAATAGAGCCTGTGCTTTGAGGTTTGGTGAAGTCATTCACCTGGTAAAAGTTAAAGTATGGCTTTCCTGGGGGTCCAGGTCACCGACATTAAAACCTGAAAATGTCCTTTATGACCCCAGAGACCATGTGGCCTGCAGAGCCTGAAATACCTATTTCCTGGGGCTGCTGAGCCCTGAGCTAAGTCCACACGCAGAAACTTTCCAGGTCCTGAGCAGAAAAGGTGCGGGCCTCGGTTTCCACCTCTGCAAAGCTGCCTCCCTCTCGACGGAGCTGATGTGCCCGTAGAAGGTGTCTACGTCATCCCAAGTATGGCAGTGCAGACATCCTACAGCACACACACGCTTCTGGAACACCGACTCACGACAGGTCATCAGGTGGGGAGACTGGGATGTGGTCTTGGTCTTCCCGGGTGTCCTGATCGTCCCGTAAAGACACAGAAGTCAGTCCCACGGAGCCTGGCTGGAGCCTGGACGCTGGGCTGGGGTGCCCAGGGGGGACTGCAGCTCCAGCCCCGCAGAGGAGCGACCCTGAACACATTTCATATCCCCTGTGAGCACTGGGCCCCATCTTTCAATTGAACACGGTTATAGACCAGTGGTTACGGGTCTGCTTTTCTTTATTTTAGAACATAATTGCTAGGTTCAGTGAGGTGAGAGCTAGTGTCATGGTCACACACACACGGACACACACACACGCGGACACACGTGTGGACACACACGTGGATGCACATGGACACACACACGTGGATGCACATGGACACACACACGTGGACACACACGGACACACACGTGGACACACACGGACACACACGGACACACACGTGGACACACATGGACACACACGCGGACACACACACGTGGACACACACGGACACACACACGTGGACACACATGGACACACACGCGGACACACACGTGGACACACATGGACACGCACACGTGGACACACACGTGGACACACACGCGTGGACACGCATGGACACACACGGACACACACGTGGACACACGCGGACACACGTGTGGACATGCGCGCGGACACACGCACGCAGACACATGCGTGTGGACACACACACGTGGGCACACGGACACACACACGCAGATACACACGCATGCGGACACA
>NC_058413.1:1347591-1361407 GCF_002201575.2 Neomonachus schauinslandi
GTGGGCACACGGACACACACACGCAGATACACACGCATGCGGACACACACGTGGACACACAGACACACACACGGACACACACACGCGGACACACAGACACACACACACGGACACACACACGTGGACACACACACACAGAGACACACACACGGACACACATGCACACACACGGGTCTGGGCACGCCAACACCCCTGCACGGTGACCCATGGTTGTGTATGAAAGTATGGCTCGTTGGGGGGGTGTGCTGTGGTCACTCTACAGAAAGAATGAACCCCGACCCAAAAGTTGGTTCCCGCGTCAAGCCTGCCGATGCCACGTGCAGAGCACGAAGGGCGGGTCTGGGACGTGATGGGGCTTCTGGGCAGAGCGGCGGCTCCGGGGAAGCGGCAGGTGGGGCTTTAACTGGGGGAGGGGGTCCCTTGCATGGGCAGGCTGCTGCAAGGTGTGTGCTCCTCCATACTGTCCCCTGCCTGCCCTGGGCCGACTCTGGACTCACACATGCCAGGCGGTCTCGTGCCAAGCCTGAGGCCGGCATCTGTGCCCCCAGCCCCATTTCACATGTGAGGAAACTGAAGCTCATAGAAACCAAGTAGACAGCCCAAGGTCACACCTAGCGAGGGGCCAAGGCCCAGCACCTCCGAAAGCTCTGATTGCATCAGACGTGTGCGTGGACATCAGCAACGAATCAGGATGATGTAATATCCCTGCAGAGCCAAACACATTTTCTTCTGGCTGCAGGAAAAGTACAGCGGGTCACGGTGATTCAGTCAAGGCCAGCGTGCTGTTTGCCTCACTCCGTGCGCAGCCCCTTCCCGGGTCTCAACGGACAGCCTGGGCCCCTCACGCTGGCCGGCCTTCCCGGCTCTCGCTCGCTGGAGTCTCTCCCTGGAATGCTGGCCTCCAAGCAGCTGTGTCCTCTGCCTGCTTTCTCACGCCACACATGCATGGTTCACCGTCAGAAGCCCCTCGAGGAACGCCACATCACCGGGCTCCCTTTTCCCCGGGAACATGGACCTCCAAGGCCCACTTTCCTTGGGAGTCCTGTTAGCCTTCTCCAGAGAGACAGAATCGACAAATACATACATTTATATGCAGATATGTCTTCTAAAGAGGTGCCTCATTCACGTATGGAGGCTGGTGCGTCCAGACTCTGCAGGGCAGGCTGAGGACCCAGGAAAACCGATGGGACAGGGAACCTCAGAAGGCCGTCTGCTGGAGAACACCCTCTTGCTTGGGGAGCTTAGTCTTTGGTTCTACGCAGACCTTCGACTGATTGGATGAGGCCCACCCACACTGTGGAGGGCAACCTGCTTTACACTCAAAGTCCACCGATTTTAAATGTTCTTCTCACCCCCCAAATGCCAATAAGCTCACACGCAAAAGTAACCATTACAGAGCACTTAACGTTTGTCTTGTGATGTTCAAAATAAGATTTTTCAGCAGGACATTCAGCTCGAAAGTCAGGAGCAGGGCAGAGTGGCCAGGGAGAGAGGGAACGTGGGTCAGTATCGAGAACCAAGCACAGGAGACTTAGATCATGGTCTTCACTCTGGTGTGCTCAGCTTGGGAAGGAAGGAGAATCCAGCTCTGAAGACCAGGGCCACAGCCTCCCCGCATGCACGTGGGACGGAGACAAGGCCTCTTCTGCTAACAGAACTTGCCCGATGGGAGAATTCGGATGCAGGTGCGGGCTGGACGGCGGTGAGAGAGCACGAGAGTGGTGCGCGCGTGGATGTGGTTCAGAGGGTAAATGTCACGTCGCGTGCATTTTAATGCAGTAAAAACACGTGTGTTAAGGGAAGCTTAACACAATAAGCCACACACTCTTCAAGTGTGTAATTCTAGAAATTCTGACGTGTGTTCACCCATGAAGCCGTCAGCAGAACCAGGGAAAGGAAGCACCCATCACCCCAAAGGGTCCCATTGCCCTCGGTCACCCTCCTCCCACCGCCCGCCCCAGCCGGCCCACATGGCAGCCTGGCTGAAAGGGAGTGCCCCGGTGTGCAAAGCCCACCACCTGTGCGTGGGGGGATCTTGGCGCGTCCAGGTCCAGGCTGCTCCATAAGAGGCCACCACAACCCACCATGTGCACGGGAGCCTCTTGGTCGCAGCCTCCCATTTCTCTCTGTAAGCACCTTGGAGTGGGAGTCTGGGTCACTCGGAAGGTGCCTGCTTGCCCAGCTGAGAACCCCCAACCCGTCCTCCAAAGGGGCTGCCTCCCTGCACGTCCCTCAGCCGTGCGCCCGCAGTGTAGGCCCCACCTGCTCGCCAGCGCTCCCCAGAGCCTGGCCTTGGAATCACAGCGCTCTCTAACGAGGGTTTCCCAGGACTCGCTGCCTCTTCACGTGCTCATTTTCCACCTGCATATTTCAGTGAAGTGACTGTTCGGTTTTTGCCCGTTTTTAAATTAGGATGTTTTTTCCTCCCTATTTGAGCTATGGGAGTTATTTTTATTTTCTGGACGTGAGCCCTCTCTCAGATTGGTGGCTTGCAAATATTTCTCCTCCATCTGTGCTTGTGTTTTCCTTCTCTCCACTGTGTCTTCTGAGGAGCTGAAGCTGCAGATTTTAATTTTGGTGGCATCTAATTGATCAGTTTGTTCTTCTACGGCTCGTGATTTTGGCCCTGCATCTAGAAGTCTGTGACCAACCACATTCACAAAGACTTCCTCTATAGTTTCTTCTAGAGGCTTCTAATTTCGTGCCATACACCTAGATCTGATGCACTCTAACTTCTGTTCTGTGTACCAGGCAAACTGTGAATTTAACTTTATTTTTTGGCAAACGAGTATCCCATTGTTCAGCTACTGGCTACCAACTGGCGTTGAGAAGACTGTCCTTTGTCCACCAGACTCGCTTTGCAGCATTACTGAGATCACTTGTCTGTGAGTGGGGGTCGACTTCCACACTCTGCGTTCTGTCTCCGGATCTATTTTTCTCTCCTGATGTCAACTCCACACCATCTAGTTGCTGAAGCTTTGGAACAAGTCTAGAGCTCATGGACATGGGCCCCTCCATCTTTTCTCTTCTTCTCAAAGTTCTTTTGTTTCTCTCTAGGTCCTTTGTGTGCCCACAATCACCATGAATCATAACCACTGCGGCAGAGTTCTATGAAGGAAAAAAGCTCCTGAGGTTCAGATTGCTGGTGCACTGCGTCTAGAGACCAATTTAGGAAGAGCTGCCACCTTACCGACTTTGGGATTTTGACTCGTTGACAAGATATGCATCTCAATATATTTGATTCAACTTTACTTTCTATCAACAGCACATTGCTTTTCATACTGTACAAGTCTTGCACACCTTTTGTCTGATTTATTCCTAAAGACTTCATATTTTCCTATAATTTTAGATGTTTTTTTCAATGTTTCAGTTGTTAATCGCTGGAATATAGAAATGCAACTGATTTTAACAGCTCTATTGAGATAGAATTCACATACCACACAACTGACCTGATGACGGTGTGCAATTCAATGGTTTTCAGTATGTTCACAGACAACGCAGCTATCCCCATCAGCCAACCATCTCATGATGCAATTCTAGAACATTCTCATCACCCCAGAAAGAAGTTCCATACCCTTTAGCCGGCACTCCCCACGGCTGCCACCCAAAGGCCCCAACTGGCTAAGCAACCACAAATCTGCTTCTGGTCCCTACGCATCTGCAGACTCTGGATACTCAGTGGGAGTGGAACCTCGCACGTGTGGTCTTCCACGGCTAGCGTATTTCACTGAGCACGATGTCTTCAAGGTCCATCCACCTTGTGACCCTCAGGTGTCAGAGCTTCACTCCTTTGGTGGCTGAGGAATATTCCATTTTGTGGGTAGAACACGTTTTGTTAATGTGTCTGTCAGCTCATGGACATTTGGGTGTCCCCCCTGCTTGGTTGTTACGAAAACTACCAAACTGGTTTCCAGAGTCCACGCATCATCTTACATTCCCACCAACAATATACGAGGTTCCCATTTTGCCACGTCCCTGACAACACGTACTGGACTCCCATCTGCTGAAACTTGTGCTTCCGTGTCTGTGAGGAATACTGGTTTGTGGTCCGTCTGCTCGTGGTACGAGGGTGAGTCTAGCTCCCAGAACTGCTCTTGATTTTCCTGGGGGAGGCTGTGCAGAGGCTTCACCATGTCTCTGCTGAACGGGGGGTGAAATCCACCCTTGAAGCATCCGGGCCCCTGCTTTTCCTTGTCAGGACACTTGTAACTACAAACTTCATTTCCTGGACAGACATCAGGCTGTTCGGTGTATCTGTTTCTTCTGTGGAGAGCTTTGGTGGGTTTTGTGTCTTTCAGGAAATTTGTCCAGGACGCTGAAATTGTCAAATTTATTGACATAGAGTTGTTTGTAAGATTCCCCATTACCCTTTGCAGTGCTGTCTCCACTCACTCCTGATTCTCTCCCTCTCTTTCCTTTATTGATTAGACCAGGAAGGGACCCCTCAGTGTTGGTGACTTTCTCGAGTTCTGTGTGATGAGGAATCATGGTGGAGCCCACTGCAGGACGGGCTGAGCCCTCCCCAGACCCTGGAGGACAGAGCCTCAGGGGGCAGCTGGCCGGCCACTGTCCTGCACACGGAGTTACAAGCTCTGCATGCACAGAGGCCCCGAAATCCACCTTGTGTCCTGGCGTTATCGTCCCAAGAAGCCCTCCCCACGCCAGTCATCCTGGGAAGAGGCTGATCCTGGGCTGGATAGTGAGGATCCAGGAGGAGAGTCTCAGTCGGGAGGGAGGAGAGGTTCTTCTTGACTCTTGGCCCCGTGTCAGGAGTGGGCTCGTGGGCGTCCTTCTCGGGCAAGGCAGGCATTGCCTCGGGGTCAAGACGAAAACAGGTGGGAGCTCCAACATACACAAAAATCAGCATTACCAGCAAACTGGGCATTCTTGTTCTGAATCACCAGGATCCAGGATAAGCGTGGACACTCCTCCTTATTTGCACGATTGTAGGCTCCATGTGCCCACTTTCCCAAACAGCAGACTGCTCCCAAGTGGACTCAAACCACTTCTTAGGAAACGGAAAACTGCTCCTGGCTTTGAGCTGTCGGCTTTCCCAGGTTTTTCCCAACTGGGTTCCAAAAATACTTGGGCCCTAAGTGTCAGCCTGGCAGCCATTGCACCTGCCCCAGGTCCCTGTCCCAGGTCCCTGTCCCATGTCCCTGGGCCCCACACCCTCAGGTGGCCGGCTGGCTCCAGGTTCCTCTGTTGCTGGTTTTGTTGTGGGACAAGGGAGGTCTTCATTTGGTGACTCTTCAAATGGCCAGTCCTGGGACACAAAGCCACTCCCCGCCGGTCCGTGCTATGCACCGTAGGCGGACCTGCAGCCCTTGCCTGGCGGAAGGCCAGAGCTGCCCAGGGCCTGGGAGCAGACGCTGTGGAGCAACAACGAATCCCATGCAGGTGCAGCCACAAGGTGGGGAAATGGAGCGGAGGTCCCCATGGAAGGAGAAGCATGTGTGCGCCATGGCAGAGCCCAGCCTGGGCCTCCTGGACACCGTCCTGACTGCAAGGCCTCGCAGACGACCCATTCCTTACTGGATGCGTCCTGCGTGAGAGTTGCAGGAGACAGTCATGGCCACTGTTGTTTTTTTTTTTAAAGATTTTTTATTTATTTATTTGACAGAGAGAGACAGCGAGAGCAGGAACACAAGCAGGGGGAGTGGGAGAGGGAGAAGCAGGCTTCCCGCCAAGCAGGGAGCCCGATGTGGGACTCGATCCCAGGACCCTGGGATCATGACCTGAGCCGAAGGCAGACGCTTAACGACTGAGCCACCCAGGCGCCCGTCATGGCCACTGTTGTAAAATGATTGCTAAGACTGGTTTCCGACTTACAACAGGATGGACTTACCCACTTAGGTCTGCTGACCGCTGGAGCCTCTCTTGCTCTAGAGGCTGAACAAGACAAGGGCTTGGTACCAGCAGCCCCGGGAGGGGACGCCGTCCGGGGAAGGGAACCAGGTCACTAGGTTCCCACCTCCATGGTGACGGGCAACCTCTTCTTACCCAACGTCTGGCTGGCCGGCTGTCTGAGCGGTGCTGTGGCCTCTGATGGAGGCTGTTGTTGCCCCAGGTTTTGCTTTGCTCCAGCAACACAGCACTACTGAGCTTCTGAGGCCACACGAACCCGAGACGCACTAGGTCCTCAAATCCTCCGGCCCCAGGAGGTTCCACCGGCAGAGCTGAAGATCCATGAGCCCAGCACTGTGCTTCACCCCCAAGCCCCAGCCCTTGCCTCTCTGCCACCCCAAGAGCAGAATCGTGTGCTGCAACTCACCTCCACACACCTGTGTCCCTTCTCTGCAGATTTCCCCAGGGAGGGCTGGAGGCCAGCCAGGGACAGAGGTGGAGGGAGAGTGAGAGGGTCCCGAGACCCGTGTCCTCTGCTGTAAAGTCGGGGTGACTTGAGCCCCATTACGTCCTAGGTTTACTTTACTTAAATGCAAAACAGTAAACACGCAAAGCATGACCTAATTGTAGTGACAAATGTCATTATTTTAATACTAAAATAAACAAACAAATTTCTCTGGGTAATGGCATAAATAGACACAAGGAAGTGACAAGTGTTCAGAGACACCCTGGGCAGGTGCATAAAGGGCTCCCGGCCCAGGAGGCTCCACACCTGGACACCTGTCCTCCGCACCTGCTCCTCTGACCTGCTCCACCCTCAGCCCACCAGAACCATGGGCTGCTGTGGCTGTTCCGGAGGCCGTGGCTCTGGTGTGGGGGCCGTGGCTCTGGCGGCTGTGTCCCCATCTGGGGCCAGCACAAGATCTGAGATGTGACCAGAGACCCCTGTAGCTGGGAGGTGTGAACCACTGTATTCAAGTGTCCCCCACCTCCTTCTACCAGTTTGTCCCAGTCTTGTGTTTAAAACCAAATCCCATGGCATCTGTAACTAAAGTCTTTCTCTAAACGCAGAGACCTGTCTTCTTGCTGCTATTCTAGCCTAGCTAACACTCACAGATATCCTCCAGCATCCCCCAGGTGTTCCTCCTGGTGCCCACTCACGCACACTCATGCACCACTGCTGCTATGCTAAGGAGTGGGGTGGACCACACATCGGGGAGCCTTTCCAAAAATAAGCAGGGAAGGGCTAAGGAATGAAAATATAAAAGGAAAAAAGAAGTGATATGAACAACAAAACCAGAAGACCACTGTGTAAATGATGGGGATTTGAAACAGAGTGAAAATACTCTGGGGGAGAAAAAAATAACGGAGAGAAGTTCTCCCAGAATTAAAGAAAGACTTTATTTAAAAAAGAAAGAAAGAAAGAAAGAAAAACCCTTATGTTGAAAGGGCTGGAGAAGAAACACACTGCCCACCATGTGTGTCGATAGCATGCGGACATGACAGAGACGAAGCTGGGATTTCCCAGGAGGAGAGTCACTGTCCAGGGCGCGAGCACCAGGCCGGCACCACGTGGCCCCAGAGTGGCACCGGAGCCCAAGGACTGCACCGGGCGCTGGTGTGCGTGGCACAAAGGAACATTCAACAGAAAATGCCGTATCCGGACAAAAATACTTGGAAATGTGTGGGGTCAAGAAATGTTCTCAGACAAACAGGGAGTCAAGAGAATTGTCCCACAAGACCCCTCGGCGAAAACACTAAATGATTAAAGAAAAATATCTAGTAGGTACTGGAAAAGGTATGATAGAACAGGATGATCAAATATTTTTTTTGCTAAACTCATTATCTTAAAAAAAAAAAAAAGGCAAGAGCCAAATCAGAAAAATTATATTCTTGTATTTTTTGTACAATAGTCATGTGTGAGATTAAAAATGAAAGTTTGGAAATGCACAGGTTCTGTTAACTTAAAGACATAGACATTGTTTCATTTAAATTAAAAGTAGGAATAGTAGGAATAAATAGGTAGGAATAAAAACAGAATGTCTACTTGTTAAGCCAGTAGAAAGAAACTTGGTTTATCCGAATGTCTGTGGTTATGAAAAGAATAAGAAGCAAGAGAAGAATACAGCTCAGTGGCAGACAGGACTCAGGATGGCAGGAGCAGGTCCTGGCCTGGAAGGCCCATCACAAGACTGTGCATTAATCCAACCGAGGTTATGGGTTAAATTAAAAGATCCCGCACTAGGCGACCTACAGGAGCTGCAGTGGAGTTGACGGGAAGCAGCTGGATGTGCGTGGCCCTGAGGACAGCCTGGGCAACCATCTAGGTAATAAGCTGTAAGTGGGGCTTCTGATAGTCCAAGGGTCAGCACACAGAGCGCATGTTCTGAAACCCCAAGGCAAAAATGTAAGAAATTCAGTCACAAAAGGGGTAGTTAAAATACTCTGTGTTTGTAAACTCAGGGTTAAACAGGTAATCACAAGCAAAAATATGAAATAATTGAAAGTAACGTTAATAAAAACTGTACACGTTAGAACGAACGGAATGCAGAACTCGGAGACCGTCCTTGCCGGGAAATGTATGGTGTTAAATAAATAAATGTGGCATCAAATAAATTTATCACAAGTCATGAGATTGGTGATCTGTCTACTCAATTATTGTGTCCGTTTCTAATTAGGTTATTTGTCTCATTACTGTCAGAGGTTTAAATGTATGTGTGTGTGTGTATATATATATATATATTCTGGACACAATCCTTTATCAGCTCTATGATTTGTAAATACTGCCTCCCAATCCGTGGCTTATCTTTTTCTTTTCTTAGTGGTGTCTTTGTAACCATAACAAAATTTTTTTTTTTTAAGATTTTATTTATTTGAGAGAGAGAGAGAGCACAAGAGGGGGGAGAGGGAGAAGCAGACTCCCTGCTGAGCAGGGAGCCCAATGTGGGACTTGATCCCGGGACTCCAGGATCATGACCTGAGCCGAAGGCAGTCGCTTAACCAACTGAGCCACCCAGGCGCCCAACCACAACAAAATTTTAATTTATCCGTGTTTCCTGTTTCAGATTCCACTTTTGGTGTCGTATCTACTGAATCACGCCCAGACCAAGGCTGCAAACAGCTTCCCCTGCATTTTCTTCTATCAATTTTGGTTTTAGCCCTCACATTTAGATCCACCTGGCCTTAATCTTTGCAACTCGCCTGAGGGAGGGCTCCAAACTTACTCTTTCGCGTGTGGATCTCCAGATGTCCCTGCAGCACCGTTGAAAAGACAATCCTTTCCCCGTTGAATTGCCTTTGCGCTTGTGTTGAGCACTCACGGGCAATAAATATGAAGGTTAATTTCTGGATTCCTGGTCCCTCTGCGCTCCTCCTGTGTGTCTACCCGGACGCCAGCACGGCCCCATCTCAGTGGCTATGACCATATAGCAAGTTCCGACATCAGGAAGTGAAAGTCCCACTCACTTTGTTCTTTTTCAAAATTATTTGTCTATACTGGGTCTTTTGTATTTCCCCATAAATACTAGGGTCGGTTTGTGAACTTTTGCACAAAGGCCTGCTGGGATTGTGACAGGGCTTTGAACTTACGAATCATTTTTGGGGTGAACTCCCGTTGCCCAGGAGCACGGCGTGTGCCCCGCACGCTGGCCATCTTCGGGCCGCCAGCCCTGCCAGGAAGTCAGCACGTGGCCTCGCACTTCTTGTGCTGCAGTAATTCTTAAGTGTTTTATTCTTTTTGCTGCTATTATGAACGGAACTTGTTTCTTAATTTTATGTTCAGAGTGTCTGTTGCTAATGTAGAGAAATTCAGTTGACGTCGGTCTGGGGACGCGGTGTCCTGCAACTGGCTGGTTAGCTGTAACAGGTGCGTGCATGTGTGTCCTGCTTAGGACTCTGAAGTTCGGGAACCTGTGGTTTGTCGTCTTTCACTAATTTGGGGGAAATCATGGCCATTGTCCCTTCAAGTACTTTTTCTCGCATGTTTTCTTTCTTCCTAAAACCATAATTACATGTATGCTCATGGATGCTCAGCTCTGGTGGTTTCCCCTTTGTGCTTCATTTTGGACTGGTCTCTGTCCCGGGGCTCCAGTGCCCGGGCTCTCTCCTTCTTCATGCACGAGCCACCAGGGGATTCCTGTATCATTTCTACTCGACAGTTTTCTGTGAGTTTTCATTTCCCTGCTGAAATTCTTCCCCTTTGAAAATGTGTGTCCTGCTTCTCGCCCTGGATCCTGTCTTGGGCTGGCCCATTGTTGTCAAGTCCCTGTGGGAGAGCCTCACCGTGTGCGATGCCCGTGTGTGGCTGCCTGATGGCAGGCTTCCCGCCTTTCGGTGGGTGTTTGGACCTGCCTCGTTGTCACCTCATACACCATCAGCAGCCCGAGATGCACAGCAGAGGTGAAGGTGCCCACGGGTCCAGAGCAAGCCTGGGTGCCCTGCGGCTGGGCCCTCGGGGGGGCTGTGGTCAGGCAGTGGTCACGGCCTCAGGCTTCAGTGTGGCGCTTGGGCGCCAGCAGGGTCCCCTCAGCGTACATGCCACCGCCCCCATCAGTGAGCCCGCCACTGATGGGGGTGGACTCCGGACCACGGAGCGGGGCAGTCTCCACGTTCTTGCTGCTCTATTCACTCATTTATGCAATAACTGTTTATTGAGCATCTATTATGTGCTGGGCACTGAGACGAACACGGGTTATTCCAGGAAGATAAAGACAGTAAACAACCTGTTTGTGTAATCCCAAAATTTCACAAATGATCTGTCTGTGAGTGTCTCCATCATCAGCTGCAGAGGCTTGTAAGTTCAACAAAGTGCCAAGTCCAAACACTCAAAGCTCAACATTCAGTTTTTAGAAATAAGGAGAAAACTTGAGGAGTTGGCAGTGCTTTTTCTTCTGAGAGATGGCCGCCAGAGATGGACACCGAACTTCAGAGAAACATGAGATGTTCCAAGAAAGCAGCTGCTCTTGTTTTATTTGCTGCCACGGCGCGGTGACAGGACGGAGTGAACGGCCACGGAACGTCTAAGGGCAGAGACCCTACAGTGAGCAAACGCCCTGTGCGGGACTCAACACCAAAGACCGACAGATTTTTGTGCACCATGTATAGAAAAGTGTGACATTCCCCATTCATAAGCTAAAAATCGTGGGGTGCTTTAGGGAATTCCTAAGAGAAAAACTAAAATAGATGAAAAAAGTTAGGAAAAAAATATTCTTGAGAGCCTACTCTCCCCAAATTTAAATAAACGGAGAGAAAACCCTTGTTCTACGCTCGGAAAGACTTTATACTTGAGTTCTGTAAACGTGAATCTACAAATTTCATTCCATCCTACTTAAAATAAGGGACAGTTTCCATGTGGCCAAGTTTCCCTCTGGGTCTCATCAAAGAGCATGTCTGCAGAGGAGCCGCTACGGCTTGGAAGGGAAAACGAAAAAAAGGAAGAACAAGGAACGACTTTCCAAACAGACACAAGCACGAGGGACGGCAGCCCATGGGTCAGGCAGCAAGTGCATGGACTCAGGGTCAGAGGCACGCGAGGCGGCATGGAACCGGGGGGCAGATGGACGGACAGACGGACGGCGCCCCAGTCAGCGGGAGAGATGGCCGCCACGGCAAGGCCATCGCCGTGATCGCTAACTCATCTGGGGCAAATGTCTAGGTCCTGAGTTACACGCGACAGGAAACTAAAGAGGAAACGAAATCTACACAGACACATAAAAACATGAAATTTCCTGCAGGGCAGTGAGGGGCGCGGAAAAGAGAAGCACGGAGCTCAGTGTCTTCGGGTTCGGCTCTTCCTCAGTGAACATCTCTCTGCTGAGGTCCCAGCAGATCAGAAGAGAACATTTCTAGCAAATGTAACAATGAAAATATTAATATCCCCAATATCCACATTGGCTACGTAAATCCCTAAGTCAGAGACTGGCAGCTCCACAGAACAAGGTGTGAGCACGGAGGAGCGGGGTTTCAGGGAACAGCGTGGGCGACATCCATGCGCCGTTCCTCATTACGTTTATTAATGTAGGAAATTACATTGGTTGCCTGGATTTTTCCTAACTTGATCCATGTAGAATTAACCCAGTTCCTATTGAAACACAGGGAAAATCTTTTTGTGGAAATAGACAAACCGAGTCTAAAATTCATAGAGAAGGAAGAAAAAGCTAGGATAGCTCAACTTTTTTTTTTTTTTTAAGAGAATAATCAGGTGGAAGGAATGAGCAGCACGCTGAGCTCAAGAGTTCTGCAAAGTGGCAGTGACTGCGTGCAGGTCAGGGAGAGGAAGGAGCCCCAGCAAATGGAGCGGGATGGAGTCTGTGGACGGACCCTGCAGGCTCGGCCAGCCATGCGGTATGCAGTCGGGGAGCAACGGAGGAAGGACAGGCTTTTTGGTAAATGGCACTGCAGCAAATGAACATTCACAGGGGGGAGAAAAAGACCCTTGACTTCATGCCACCTTATAAAAATAATTAACTCAAAGTGGATCATAAATTTAAACACAAAATATAAAGCTTTAAGAGAAAAACCATAGGAGAAAATCCTCAGCACCTGGTGCTGGGCAGAGCTCTTAAAGGTAACATCAAAAGCATGATCCGTTAAAATTTTTTTAAGTCTGTGAATTAGACGTTGTCAGAATTAAAAACTTTTGTCCTGCAAAAAGAACACCGTTTGTCAAGCCCATCGAAATGAAAATAAATAAGAGAGAGAGCTTTTGTCCCGCAAGAGCCCCCGCCAGGAGCTCCGGCTGGGAGAAAGCATTTGCAGGCCACGCGTGCGCCCACAGACACGCATCCAGAGCATGGAGAGGACGCTCAAGCCTCGACAGGAACGCGCCAAGGGGGCTGTGAAAGGGGGTAAGCACTCGGGCACGCCGGCACCGCTCGCCCTCCGGACGTGCACATCGGCAGTGCCGCGAGCCTTGGGGCTCGGCTGTCAGAGCCGCTGAGAGTCCAAGTCATGACCTTGCACAGCGTGGGCAGCGGCGGCCGAGGAAGGCGGCCACAGGCAGCTGCTGGGAGTGCGGAACGCAACAGCCGCCCTGCGAAAGAGTTTGACAGGTTCTTAAAAACCGAAGCCTCCGCTTGCCGTACGACCCGGCAGCCCCAGACCCAGACACTTATCCCAGAGAAACGAAAACTCACATGCCCACACGGGAAACCGTACATGGCAGCTTCCCTATCATCCCAACCTGGAAACGAGCCTCCTGCCACAGGTGGGTGGCTAGACACACGGTGCTGTGGAGGCCCTGAGACACACCTGTCACACCTGTCACGGATTGACACACACAGCAACCTTGAAGGACCTCAAGGTCATTCTGCTCAGTGAAGAAAACCCCAACCTCGAGCGGCCACGGGCCGTGTGATTCCGTTTATTCTCAGAATGACCCCATTTGAGCCATGGGAGGCAGGTCAGGGTGGCAAGTGGACCGTGACTGTGGCGGGACGGACGGTCATGTCACGGAGCCGCCACGTGCACGCGAGGCCGCAGCAAGGCCAGCTCCCAGCTGGGACATGGCTGGCGGCTGCTGGGACATCCACCCTGGGGGAATGGTTGCAGGGTGCTTGGGGTCTCCCTGGGCTATGTTTGAAATTCCTGTGAATCTGTAACTATTTCAAAATGAAAAGATTTATTTTAATTATGAGTAATAAGAAGAGAGCATATCGTGTCCTCCTTCTGTGTGAGAAAGAAGGAGAAATATGAACAGGCAGGTCTGTACTTATTCCTGCAGCAAAACCCACAGGGAAGGTAAACCAGAAACAAGGGGACGGGAGCTGAGAGAGGACGTCTTAACTCCGCCACCACCATGGTCCTCTACTTGGTCAGAAAGATGAAATGGATAGAAGTGCTATGTGCGGCGAGCAATCGAATGGGAATGACGTGAGAACTCTACCAGCTTTAACTGACTTCACCTTTGTGACTGCAGCCTGCTCGACCCCCCGCCCCGCACAGAGGGGCCCGAGGCCCCCGCAGGAGCCTG
>NC_058413.1:1371407-1390146 GCF_002201575.2 Neomonachus schauinslandi
CTGCTCCTCTGACCTGCTCCACCCTCAACCCACCAGAACCATGGGCTTCTGTGGCTGTTCCGGAGGCTGTGGCTCCAGCTGTGGGGGCTGTGGCTGCTCCCAGTCCAGCTGCTGTGCCCCCATCTGCTGCCAGCACAAGATCTGAGATGTGACCATAAGCCTTAGGTAAATTCAGTCTCCCCAGGAAGACACCCCTCCTCATTTCAGTTCTGAGCTGCTCTCCAGACCCAGGGACAGTTTTCTCTGAGTCTTGAGGAAGGGAATGACCCTGTCATGGTCCTTGGTTTGTCCTGTGACCCCTTTTCCAGTTACTTATCACAAGGAGCCTCCTCCTTATCACCCCATCCCTCCTGGCATCCAACACCTGCACCCTGAAATTTCCTCCACAAGCACTTTCCAGGTCCAGCCCAGGAGGGGACCCTCCATGTCTGCAGGGTCCTACTGATGCTCCCTCTTTGCCCTTTCCCTTCATGCTCCCCACTGAGCCAGCCCTGCAGCTGAGATCAGAACTAGGGGCACAAACTATAGCTGAGACTCTTCGGGCCCAACTGGGCCTCAGTCCCTTTAAATAAAATGTTCTGCACCTGTCAGCCTTGTTCTCATGGTGGTTCTTTTCCTAACGCCTTCGTCATTGGATTCTGCTCGTCCATTGTCTTCATTCATGTGTACTGAGCACCTGTTGTGTTTGCTCCGCCCTAGGGATAGCAGAAAGGAAAACAAAGACCTGTGGCCCAGGTTCTTGTTCTAGGAGGGGTTGGCCAACTCAGTTCTCCAACAAGGTTGGTCCTGTTGTTTCTGCATTTCCAGGGGCTGAGCCCCAGCATGGAGTGTGCAGCCCCCGGGGTGGTACAGCTGCAGTCCTAACCCTTCTGCCTGGCTGCAAGTCCTCCTCGTGACCAGGACAGAAGGTTTAGCCAGTGCCAAGGGCTCCAACTTATAAAAGATGGCGGGAGGGCTGAGGCGTCAGGGCAAGTGAACGCCCCCTGTACTGGAAGTCAACAGATGGATGTGAGACCCCCAGGCTGCCTGCAACTCCACATCTCGGGAACCAGCCTCGGGCATCAGAAACCTTGCATCTTTCTGCCTGGCTGTCCTCGGCCAGGGGTGCTCTCTGCCAGCCAGAGGTGCCCACTCCATCTGGACCTAATGCACATCTCGCTTCACGTGAGAACTAGGATCAACCAACACTTAGCTGATTTACTGAGCATCATGTTCCGGGCTGGGGGGAAATGTTTACAAACTTCGTCTCAAATGTATCATTAAAACAACCTGGTGGTTGAGACACATGGGGTGATGGGCCCCAGAATAGAGGGCACCCTCCAGGGCTGAGGGTCCCCAGGACTGCCTCAGTGAGACTTGAGGGACCAAGTCAGGACTGCCTCAGTGAGACTTGAGGGACCAAGTCACAGGGCTGATTTGGAAGAGCAGCACTTTTGCAAGTCTAAAGCTTGATGAATTCACACGTGGGACAATGGATTTGAAGTTAATGTCCAGGGAAAGAGCGACAGGCCCAACACAGAGCAAGGATGTGACTTACACATTCCCAAGTATGATGCTTAATTTTATGTGTCCCCTTGGCTGGGCCATGGTGCCCAGATATTTGGTCAAACATTATTCTGGGTGCATCCATGAGAGTGTTTTTGGATGAGATTGGTATTTCAATCTGTGGACTTTGAGTAAAGCAGATGGAGGTCCACGATGTGGGTGGGCCTCATCTAATCAGTTGAAGGCTTGAGGAGCACAAAAGCCAGACTTCCCCAAGCAAGAGGGAATTCTGCCGGTGGACAACCTCTGCGTTCCATCAGCAATATTGGCTCCTACTTGTCTGCCAGCAGAATGCCTTTGCGCTCATACCCTGATTCTTACCTGATTCTCTGGTGCTGGTCTCCCCGCCCAGACTTTGGGCTCACCAAGCCTCCACAATGGCATGAGCCACCTCCTTACAATACGTATCTTTCTCTATCTACACATCCTGTTGGTTCCATTGCTCTGGAGAACGCTGCCCAGCACACTGCCCGATGGCTGCAGGGAGGCTGCCCACAGACGTGTCTGGCCATCCTGCACCTCTTCCATGTGATGCCATCTAGGACAGCGAGGCCAGAGCTCAACTAGCAGTGCTGGGAAGGATGCCCATCCCGTGAGAAGACTCCGGCACCTCTCCTCCACAGGTGCGCTCATGTGCTGGGGCCGTGCTGGCCTCCTGGGGCGCATGGCCACGGGGCCTGCTGAGGAGGGGGGGAAAGACGCCTGTGAACTGCAGAGCGTCAGAGAGCCCGCACATCAAAGTCTCCGCGGGGGCGTGGGAGAGGACAGGTCTGCCGCCTCCCAGCCTGCCATCTTCCTTGCCCTGCCCCTGGGCAGGAGGGCCCCTCCTGTGAAGTCGGGGGAGGGGGGAGGGGGACAGGCCGCCCTCACCCAGCAAGACCTGGCGCTTCCAGGGCTGCATCCTAGAAACCCCAGAAGGCGCACAACCTGGAAAATCCTGGATCCTTAAAATCTTAAAAAAAAATGTAACTGTGGGGTGCAATAAGCAAAACCCTTTTGAATCCTTAGCTGAGCTTATAAAAGTAGGGGCGGGGGGCGCCTGGGTGGCTCAGTCGGTTAAGCGACTGCCTTCGGCTCAGGTCATGATCCTGGAGTCCCGGGATCGAGTCCCGCATCGGGCTCCCTGCTCGGCGGGGAGTCTGCTTCTCCCTCTGACCCTCCCCCACTCTCTCTCTCTCTAAAATAAGTAAATAAATCTTTTAAAAATTAAAAAAAATAGGGGCGCCTGGGTGGCTCAGTCGGTTGAGCGACTGCCTTCGGCTCAGGTCATGATCCTGGAGTCCCAGGATCGAGTCCCACATTGGGCTCCCTGCTCAGCAGGGAGTCTGCTTCTCCCTCTGACCCTCCCCCCTCTCATGTGGTCTCTCTCTCATTCTGTCTCAAATAAATAAATAAAATCTTTAAAAAATAAAAAATAAAAAAAATAAAAGTAGGGGCAGTCACTGTGGGGCAAACCGAGGGGCTGGAGAAGAGCGACCGTGTGGTCCTGGGCCACCCGCGGGCATCACTGGCACAGACCCGAACACGTTTGCTTCTTGCTGCTGCCACACCGTATGGGAGTGAAGCCACGGGAAAGGGAACACACTGTGCAGTAGATCTCACTGGGTTTTCACAAGCCCTCCTAGAGCCTCCCTCCGATTGAGAACATTCCGGCCCCGGAGGAGTCACTGCCCTCAGCCCCGGATGGGAGGGCCATCCCCTGACTTCCCTATGTTCCTGAAGGTCACGCATCTCCCGAGGCAGGTGCAGCTGCAGGTGGCTGCGGGCACTCTCCCGTGGCAGCCCCTGCCTCCCAGGAGGGTGGCCACTGCGGGAAGTGGGGAGGGCGGCCCATGTTCACCACCGTGGTGCAGGGTCAGGAGTAGAGCTGAGCTGGGATGGGGAGGGAGGGCACACGTCTTGGTTCAAATACCACAGACTCACACTTTGTACCGGCTTTTAGTAGATTTTATTGAACAAATGTCCCTTCATTTGAAATGACAATTAGGCCATTGCCAGAGACTAAGTGACAGTCCGTAGATTTTAGAAACATTTTCTCTATTTTGCCGGGGGGATGGGGTGATCTGTGGAGCTCCCTGTGATGTCCTGATGAGGGCGGAGTCCCCGTCACTTTATTACTAAGTGACATTTTAAGATAACCATGAGCTCCCCCAAAGGCTAAACGTTTGGTGAAGAAGTTGAAGACAAACGTCCCTTCGGAAGGGACAGATCATGTGACCCCCCCCCCCCCCAAGGTCAGGTTTCCTCCTGCCTTTAGCGAGAACGGTAAGATTGCTTTACCTTACGCCATATGTTCAGAATGCAGTGAATCCCACTGGTTACTTTTGTTTCTTGTACACACTGTGCTTGTGACTCGAGGTCATAAAAGCGTTCTGCTGTGTTATGCTTCCTTCTAAATGTGCTCTAGTTGTGTGTAGCTTGCATTTGGGTCCATGACTGACTGAGACTTGATTTCGTACAAATGTGGGGTTCAGGTCTTTGTAACGTGGCTGTTGAGTTGTCCCCCCTCCATTTGTTGAGAAAGGCTGTCCCTCCCCCAGTGAGCTGTCTTTGTGCTTCCGTCAGAGCTCGGGGATCTCAGGCGACTTCGTGGGTGTCCGGACGCGGTCCCCCACCACCGCATTGCCCTGCGAGTGCCCGCTAACACGGCTTACAGGCAGGGAACACCACTCGTCCCACTTTCTTTCCATTTTCGGAATTGTTCTCGCTTTCCACCGTAAATCTCACAGACGAAACTTCATTTTGTCTTTATCTACCAGGGAATTCTGCTACGAGTTTTACTGGAATCCCATTACATTTGCAGACGAGAGCTGGGAGAGCGGACACGTTTGCGGTGTTGGATCTCCCCTCCACGCGCATGTGGCCTCCGTCGGCTTCGCCGGGCCATCCTCGGTTTCCTTCATGAGGGTTGCGTTGTGTTTAGCAGACCGATTCTGAATATGTTTAATGGGGTTTATACCTAAAGATTTCATTCTGGGGAGCTATTTTTAAAAGATGGATGTTATTCCTTTTACAATAGACTTTGTTTTTTTAGAGCGGTGTTAGGTTCACAGCAAAATTGGGAGGAAAGCGTACACGTGGCCGCGTACGTCTGCTCCCACACAAGCTCCCCACTTTCAACATTCCCACCACATGGTATGTGTGTTATAGTCCGTGAGCCTCCACAGACACATCGTCCTCACCCGAAGTCCACACTTCGGTTTTTATGCCAGGATTCACTCTTGGTGTTGTATATCTTTTTTCTGGAAAAAAAAGAAGAGTCAAATTTAACTATAACTGACCAAACTGTATCCAGGAATGTCTCTAAACAAGGAAACAACAGAAACATGATGAAATTCTCCTGGTGAAGAAACCGAGTCTTTACCAGCCCCGGTGCTTCTGAGGGTCAGGCCTGGAGAAGTCCATTCGCAAGGCTGGTTCTGTCCCCCATGCGAGCGTCTCATCCTGAGGGGAGGGCTGGGCCTGAGCAAGGGGCATGTCCCCTCCCCCCTGACACTGGGGACTCTTAGGAAGTCACTGATAGGGCAACGGGTTGTGGACTGAGCTGTGTTCCCCAAATTCACAGGTTGAAGCCCTAACCCCATGACCTCAGAATGTGACCTCATTTGAGAGATGGTCTTTAAGAGAGGTAATCAGGTTAAAACGGGGTCACTGGGGTGGCCCTGATCCCGTGTGACTGGGGTCCTTATAACAAGAGGACATCAGGACACAGACCCGCACGGAGGGACGACCCCGTGAGGACCCAGGGAGAGCACGGCTGTCCACACACGAGGAGAGAGGCCTCGGGAGGACCGCCCTGCCCGCGCCTGCATCTCGGGCGTCGGCCTCTGGGACTGGGGGACAGTGCATCCTGTTGCGTGAGCCGCCTCCTTGGTGAAACTGCATTATGGTGACCCGGGCAGATGAAACAGTGGGGTCTCCAGGCATGTCTGGCTGCTGCACTTGGGGGTGGGTGGAGGCCAGGGTGCTGCAAACAGGCTCCAGTGCTTAGGGCAGCCCCTTCCACAGGGAGCTGCCTGGCCCGAAGTGTCCGCAGGGCCGAGGCTGGGACACCAGGCAGAGGAGGAAGGGTAAACCAAATGGAGGGTCTGGGAGTAGACCCATGTATGAATGGACAACTAACAGCCTTCTCAACAGAAGGCACGGAATGATTGGAATTCCATGCCCAAACAATGAACTTTGATTCATGTTTCACACCATATGCAAAAATCACTTCCAAATCGGTCCTAGATCGAAATGCAAAGTATGGGAGAAAATCTTCGTGACCCTGGGTTGGGGAAAACGTCTTCGATACGCTATCCACAAAAGAAAAAAATGAGATAAATTGGACCTTCTCAAAATGAAGAAATTTTGTGTTCCGAAGTCACGGCTGAGAGAAGGAAAATGCTAGCCACGGGGGAAGAAGACACTTGAAAACAGGTGTCTCCGTATCCAGGGTACATGAGGAATCCTCAACCACCAATAAGAAGAAAACAACTCGGTATCAAAACATGGGCTAAAGACATAAGGAGACCCCTCCCCAAAGGGGCCACACGGGTGGCCAGGGGCACAGAAGGGGTCCGACGTGGCCAGTAAGGAGGGACATGCATGTGAAAGCCACAGCAAGGGGCCACTGCATGCTTTGCAGAGTGGCTGGAATGAGAACAGCCCACGCCGGGGCTGGCAAGGACGGAGGATGCGCTCGGCAGGTCTTTCCAGAATTAAGCATGCATGCATCGTGACTCAGTCCTGCTCACAGATGTTGACTCAAGGGGAAAAGAAGTCCACGTTCACTCAAAAGCCCGCGTGCAGGTGTTGATCTGTGATCACCGCTGGGCAGAGGTGCTGGGGACTGTCCCTTTGCCTGGGGGTGGACACACGGCGGGGCAGCCACTTCCCGGCACCTGCCAGAGTAGGAGCGGCTTGGGGGCACTATCGAGACTGAGAGCAGACAGACTTGAAAGAATACGTGTTGCGTGATTCCATTTTGATGGTGTTCTGGAAAAAGCAATGTTTTGGGGACAGAAAAGACATCAGGGATTGCCAGGGCCTGGGGTGGGGGGAGGCCTTGACTGCAAAATGGCACGGGGGAGTTTTTTTTCTTTTCTTTTTTTCTTTTTGGTGTGGAGCTGCTCTGTATCTTGGTTTTGGTGGGGGTTCTGTGTCTATATATTTGTCAAAACTCAAAGAACTGTGGATTTTACTGTATGTAAATTGTACATTAATTTTTTTATAGAAATGAAGTCCGATCCCAGGAATAACCCCCTGGTCCTGCCAGGATGCAGGCTTGTTCTGCGATTTTGTAGGGGTATGGTGTCCCCTGCTTTGTCAGACCCCACATGTTCCTGACTGGATTATGTGGGAATTAGCCCCAGTCACCTGGCAGCCAGGTGACAAGATGGGGGCACGTTTGAGGGGGCAGGCATGGCGCAGTGTGGGAGGGGCTTTGACAGCATCCTGCAGGGTCCGAGAAGGGCTGGCTCTTACCTGGGAGGGGGGACCAACTCTGTAGGTCCAGTGTCCAGGTGGGCTGCCGAGTCAGCATCCTTGGATGCGTCCGTCTGTGTGTCCCCATCTCTGTTCTCAGGGTCCCTTACGTCCTGTTTCTTTGTCACTGGACGGGGCGTCACAATGACTCAGCCACAACCAGCTGACTCTGCTGTCTCTGGGGGCCCTGTCCCCCTGAGCTCCCCAAACACCTGCGTCGTCCCACCTGCCCTGGGCTCTCCTCCACTGGGACTTCTGCCCATTGTCACCAGTGAAACCTTTATCAACAGGGCCTCCAGGGTGTTCCCGGCGCTATCCGTGCCCCATCCGACTACCAGAATGGGGACGCCTCAGTCGCCAGCCCCCACTCCTGCCCCTGTCCCCTCAGATCCTCTGGGTGCCACTCCTGCGGGTCTCAGTCTTCTAGGGATCCCACTAGAGGACTTCCCTGGGGAAATGTCTGTGAGAGAGAAGGTGGGAAGGAACCCTGGGCCTGGTGTGCACCTGACGCTGAACGAGGGGGAGGGAAGAGCGCATGCGAGACCGGGCTGCAGACGTGCAGGGGCCAAGCAAGCCGCTGTCTTTCGGCAGAGGGGGATGGTCCGGGAAGGAGCCTGCCTCGCCAGCCCCTTGGTGGCTTCAGGGCCAATGTGGGTGAGGCTTCAGGGCGCAGGTACCTCTGACCTACCGCTTCCCACCTTGCAAAGCCAGTAAGCTACTGAAGACCGAAATTTTACCTGCAGGTCGTGCAAAAAGCCCAACTGCAATGCTGGAAAGATGTATTGTTTTGAAGGACATTTTGACAAAGTAACAGAAGATCGACAGTGAAGTGCTGAAACATTTGGAAAGACTGAAATCACATAGAGAATATTCTCTGCCCACAATGCACTTACGCTCAACTCCAGGAGAACATTGAACTAGAACATTCCCTGGTATGGGTCGGCTGTGGTGGGTAAACATACAGTGCCATTCGGGACGTATTTGTAGCTGCAGCTAATGATGTCACTAGTCGAATGCTCCCATCACATTTAATGAAAACACGTCGTCAAAGACGGGACAGTGATATGAATTCACAAGAGCCACAAAACATGCACGGCTTGAACGCGAGCATGCCTGACCCCGAGATGACTTGACTTTTCCGCGAAAACCCTGCCGCTGGTGACAAGCCAGAAGACAAAGTCCTATTTCCATTGACTTTAATGTGAAAAATTTCAACGTCTTCGTCACGTCCCCAAATATCAAAACTGCTTTAACAAACAGAAACTTGGTTCCATCGAACAATGAAAGCAGTTGGAAGTGACTGTCGTCGGTCCGTTTTACCCCTTCACGCCCTGCACGGCTCCCTCCATCTGCGGTTCAGCCCCCCCACCCCCGCCTGTGGCAGCCACGCTGGGCTCCGCACGAGGCACACAGTTCACATCATATGACATCACACTCTCTGACCCCCGCGGTCGTGCTGAGTGAGGAACACGCATCTGTCTGAAACCATAACGATGAAGTATCACTTCTTATATTTATTTTTTTAACGTATTGGAGGGTGAGGAAGCCCCCGTGAGGAATAAAACAGAAATGGTTGTATTAAAGGAAGCAGGAATGGTCAGTAGCCTTTATGGGGCAGAGTCCTAGACTGGACAGTGGCCAGCGTCTATTCGAAAATGAGACAACATGAAAATGAATGAGTTAGGTATTTACTGCGAGTGACCGGAGGCAGGAACAAGTAAATGGGAAATAAAACACTAACTATTAAAGGGACTGAAACTAAAATCAAAACCTCCCTACGAATGGGGCACCTGGGTGGCTCAGACGGTTAAGCGTCTGCCTTCGGCTCAGGTCATGATCCCGGGGTCCTGGGATCGAGTCCCGCATCGGGCTCCCTGCTCAGCGGGGAGCCTGCTTCTCCCTCTGCCTCTCTCTCTCTCTGTCTCTTATGAATAAATAAAATCTTTAAAAAAAAAAACAGCCTCCCTACGAAGAAAACTTAGGGCCCCATGGCTTCACCGGCTAATTCACCAAATATAAAATGCAAATAAAACCCCTTGAAATAAGTCAAGACTAGCATCGTCTTGACTCCCAGGACTGACAAGGACGGTGTGAGGAAGGAAAGTGGCGAGTCAATCACACTCCTGAACACAGATGCAAAAAAGAAAAATCACGACCAACACAGCAGTGTTTTAAAATAGTACTACGAAATGAACATTTTAGATTTATTTCAGGTGTGCAAGTTTGTTCTAATACTGGGGGGGATCAAATGATGTAATCTGCAAACGAACTTATTAAAAAAGGAAAGTCACATAATCAAATCAAAAGGCACGGAAAATTATTCAATCGTATTCGATATTAGTTTAACAAAATTGTTCACAAAATGCGAATTAGCCCAAAAGCGACGGGTAAATAAAGAGCTATCGGTCTGGCTCAAGGACCGTGATTATGGAGACACGTTTTCCCTCAGCATATTAATGATGTTAAGTAATTGAGCTTAGCATTGTCACAATGAAGGAGGAAGGCTTGGGAGCCATGAAGACCGTGGGGGCAGCGCCAGGAGTCTGGTGCAGAAGACGCCCAGTCGCAGCTGCCGTCCCAGGGTGGTGGGCACCCTCGCCGCCCGGTAGTGGACCCAGACCCGGAGAAGCCGAGACGCAGATCAGGAAGCGGTGAAGACACTCCGCTGGTGCTCAAGAAGTCTGGGAATGTCTCCGTTCTGGGTCGGGTGATTAAACTGGGTGGAATCCGGAGTGAACGCCCTTAAGGACTGGTACAAATAAGCGTGGCAGGCGTGCAGAGGGGCACAGCCTGGGGGGCGCTGGCCGCCTACCCTGTGGAGACGTGGGGGGCTGGTGCTCGCTGTCGGCTCCGGTCACAGAGGTCCGTCTGCCCCCAAATCTGTGTTCCTGTCAGCTCTCTCATTTGTAGTCCCTGCTTTGGCAGAATTTGCAAAGTTTCTCCTGTCTGTGCCATTGCATCAAAAATGTCAATATTAGCATATTATGAATAACAGGGAAGTTCCTTAAGCTAGTAGCGGATGTCTACAAATACCTAGAGCAAATGTCATCCCAAATCGTACAGCCTGGAGAGATTCATCTGTGAGGGAAGGATGACCTCTCTTTCACAGTGTAACTGAAGTCCTAGAGAATTAAGGAAAACAAATACAGCATCTGTGGATTAGAAAGGAACAGTGGGATTGTAAATTTGCAGATGAACAGACGCTGGGGTTGGATATGTGGGAAATGCAGAAGTTACAAAAAATATCATGAAAATAAAAATCCTCTTAGTAAGGATGCCAAAATACAGGATCGCACCTTAGAAGTCAAATGCATTTCTTTACATCAGCAGCAGACACTTGGGAAAGAGAATATTTCACACCTTAACATTTACAATAGCATAAAAATCAAATATCTGGAAATAAATCGGACAAATCCTGTGTAAGA
Organism: Neomonachus schauinslandi; assembly: GCF_002201575.2. Lineage (NCBI taxonomy): Eukaryota > Metazoa > Chordata > Mammalia > Carnivora > Phocidae > Neomonachus > Neomonachus schauinslandi. Next base: position 1,381,844 of record NC_058413.1, read on the forward strand.
CCTCTATGCAGAAAACTGCAGAGCATTTTGGGGAGAGCTTTAAAAGGGCTTGAAAGGGGGCGCCTGGGTGACTGGGGTTGGTGGGGGGCTCCTGGGAGGGCTGGTCACTTAACTCAGTTGGTTAAGTGTCCAACTCTTGGTTTCGGCTCAGATCATGATCTCAGGGTCGTGGGATCGAGCCCTGTATCGGGCTCTGTGCTCAGCTCAGAGTCTGCTTGAGATTCTCTCTCTCCCTCTCCCCCTCCCCACCTTTCTCTCTCAAATAATTAAATAAATAAATCTTTTTTTTTTTAAGGGCTTAAATAAATGAAACTTTATGGCACGCTTACAGATTTGAAAAACCCAGTCGTATAAAAATGTAAATTCCTCCCAAATGTATCTATAGACTTAATCAGAATCCCAGCAGGGTTTTTTTTTCCCCTGCTTGATAAGTTGATTCTACAATTCAATGAATATCAAAAGTAGAATAGTCAAGAAGTTCTGGAGAAGACCGCTATGGGAGCTCCAGTAGGTGTTTGGACGCACGATGAAGCTATGGTAATTTTGGTTCCGTGGTGCTGGTGCAGCTCGGAGACGGTCTCCTGCAGGAGGGGACACCTGCTAGGTGGCAGGGACCGCCCGTGAAGCAACCACCAAGGGCAGGTCTCCAAACCTTGGAGGGAGCCGTGAACATTGTGAGAAGCGTCAGGAGGATGCGAATCCTAGTAGCAAAAGCATTAATCATACCAGAAAAACTTATGAATGAGACGTGAGGGGACATAATCACATGGGTTTATGGAAAGATAGTGCAGGTGCATGGAAGGCCGGCCACGGAGTGTCTGCAGTGACCGGTGCACCGTGGTCTGCGGCGGTCCCCTGTCTTCCTGTGACTCCCGTGGCCCCGAGGCTTCTGCAGGTGGCGGGACAGTTCTGTTTGGATTATCATTCAGTGTGGGCTTGTGTGGTGCTTGCTTTTGTGATCCTGGGCCGCGTGAGATCCCAGCCACCATCCACGTGGGTCCCTGGTCCCGGCTCCCCACGCAGCCTCCAGTAAGGAGAGCTCTAGGAGCATCTTCTGTTCCAATATTTGGTCTTTGACTCCGGGTCCTGACCCTGAGCTCCTGAATCGCTAGGAATTTCCTGGGTGACAGAAGCATCTTTTGCTCTCCAGATGTGACTCGGGGTGGGTGTGGGGGGTCCTGGGAGGGCTGGTCATCAGGAAGACGAGACCTGATTGGAAGCTTGCCACTCTCAGCCCACCCCCTCCTCCTGCGAGTTAATGATCCATCATGCCTACGTGGAGGAGCCTCCAAAACATCCAGAAATGTGGGGTCTGTGAGCGTCCAGGTTGGGGAACACCTGGAGGTTTGGGGAGAGGGAGCTCCATGCCCTTCCCACACACCTGGGTCTGTGCGTGTCCTCCATCTGGAATGCTGGTCCGCGTCCCCTGTCGTGTCCTTTCATCACAGAAGCTGGTAAGCAGCAAGTGCACGGTTTCCTGGAGTCCTGGGAACTGCTTTAGAAAAGCGACAGAAGACGGAAGCCAGCCAGGAGGGGTGGTGGGCACCCCTGACGTATGGCCTGCTGGGGCTCCATGCTCCCTTTGTGATTATGATTGCTCCCCAGGATGCTCTTGCAAACTACAGACCCCGTGCTCCCCGAGCATCCAGGTGGACTCTGGGTTTCCTATTGTATTTGTGGACTGTAACCTTTACTAACATGATGGACTCTGAGGCTCAGTCGTGCCTGATTTGGCCAGAGTGGGGCTCATGCCTCCTCAGGTCTTTGCTTCCTGGTCATCTCATCCAGCCCGGTCCCAGCCCAGGCGTTGCCCGCTGCCCGCTGATCCCAGGGATGCCCGGTCCCTGCAGGGACCAGCGACCTTAAGAGCCAGGATCTGGGCGCCGGCGAGCTTGTTGCTTTCGGAGTGTTTTGCCGCCCCGCCCCTTGGGGAGGGCTGGGGTGTCCGGGTTCCCCAATCCCACCCAGCACTGTGGCTCTGCTGTCCCTCGACACTTTTCTCACCAACTCCCATCAGCCTTACCGCATGTAGTATTTGACCAAACCCCCTGTCTGTATCCAGCCTCCCGTCATGCCCGCGGCCCCCGCCCCGTGCACCTGCCTGCTCCCCACAAACCTTCTCGGCTCCACCCCCAGCGCCCCCCTCACACCTCAGTCTTGTCCGTGTGGTTTCTTCCAGAGACATTCTCTTCCATGCATTGTGCTTGTTTATGAATAAATAAAAGGACAACTTCCCTACGGAAATCACTTGAGTCCAAGCAAAGCTGTGCACATTTATGAATTTTTTTTCATACGTATATGAAAATATATGCTAACACACGCTTGAGGTATTTCCCCTTGACAGCACTCACGAATATATTTGTAGAAACGCGTGCATGTCGTGCCTGCAACTACATAAGGCACGACCACACAACTTAACGACTTTTATAAAACAAACACGTAACCACCACGGGCGTCAAGAAATAGAACCTCCTCAGCACCCCGGCGTCACCCCCGTGTGCCCTGATTTGGCAAATATCCGGGTGTTTTTCTCTACATTTGCTTCTTTTTGTGTCTTGGGAGAAAGGCCCTCATCTAATGGAAGGTGTTGGTAATTGTGACCGTATTGAAATCAGACATTTCTCTTTATTAGAAGATGCTAGGGAGAGAGCCCTCCAAGAGCCTCCGAGCAGGGCCGTCGAGGGGCGAGACAAGATGTAGACAGAGTGACCGGGGCTCCCCGAAGAAATCCACAGCCTGGGAGAAAGGACGTGCTCAAGCGAATAGAACAGGCATTTAGCAAGAGAACAGGCAGGTGGCAGGAAGCATACGGAAAGATGCTCATGTCACGAGGGTCGGGGAGGACAGCCTGAAGCCCCGGGAGCCCCCCACCCCACCACCTCCCCCAGGACAGCTGAAAGGGAGGGAGGACGAGATGCCCAGGAGCTGACATTCCTGCACCGCTGCCCTCCCCTGCTGCCCTTCACACCCCTCCGCTGGGCTCCAGGCTACAGCGCTTCTGTCCTTCCAACCAGCCCCGGGCCCCGCCCGCTGGTGTCTGCAGCCCGGCAGGTGCCTACAGGGCGGGTCGGGGTCTCTCCTGCCTCAGAGCAGCCTCCCCGCGGACCTGCCCATCTACCTGGGCCCCGCGTCTTGTCACGGTCAGGCACTGCCCACTCCCGTGCCCCCCATCTGAGCCAGTGGTCTCTATTCTGAGGGAGCAGGAGGGGAGCTGAGAGCACGTCATGGAGAAAGACCACTCTGTGGTTTCAGTGTCTGGAGAACAGGGTCAGGCTGGAGAATTCTGGGCCACTGTGGCCAAGGGGAGGGGCTGGGGGCGAACTGCACAGCAGCCCTCCTCATCCTCAACACACGCGGGCACACAGGCGGGCTCACACGGGCACACACAGGCACACATGTGCACACGTGCACACAGTGCACACACGTGTTCACATGGGCTCACACAGGCACACGTGGGTGCACCGCGGACTCACACAGGCCCACATGAGCACACACACGAGCACACACACGGACTCACATGCACATATAGGGGCACATGCACACACATGGGCACACACGGGCTCACACGGGCACAGATGCCCACATGAGCACACACACTCACACATGGGCACACGTGCACACACGTATGCACACGCACACATGCACACACTCACACATGCGCTCACACATGGGCACACGTGCACACACGTATGCACACGCACACATGCACACACTCACACACGTGCTCACACATGTGCATACAGTCAGTCTCGGCCTTTAGACCCATTTTCCATTCAGCCACTGGGTCTCGATCCTTTGAAGCTGGACAGTGGGCTGGAGGTCACGAGGGCAGTGGGGGGGCCAATGGGGGCAGCATGGGGGAGGGGGAGGGCAGAGAAAGCTGCCCCTGAAGATGCAGAAACTAGGGGCACATGGAGAAGGACAGGAAGAGAGTGAGCCGAGGTGACTGGCTCCTTTGTTCCTACAAGTATTTACTGAGCGGCAAGTGCCTGCCCGACATAGTGCAAAACCAAATGAAAGCAAGGAGGGGAGTTGCCGGAAGGTCAGGGAGGAGCCCCAAGGGGCAAAGACACAGACCTGGAGGCCAGAGACCAAGGCCAGACCCCGATGCCGCCCGCCTGCTGGGGTGAGGGGTGCACCTGACACCACCACAGACTCCCCGCCCAGCGAGCGCCAGCCTCTCTCCTGAGCCCAAGGGTGGGGGAGATGGCACCTCTGGGGTGTGGCCCCGCACTGCCCAGGAAGGACACAAATATCTGTAGGCTAGGGTGCCTTTGCTGACTGCGAGGCCACTGGGCCATTTTTGAACAAGAGCCCCAAAGCCTCAGCTGGGCGGGGCATATTCCAGGGAAGAGCCTGGCTGAGGCCTCCTTCCTGGGGATGTTTTTCTTCTGGGTACCTGTCCCAGGGGCTCAGCCAGCTGCTGGCTGCAAAGGCTTAAGGAAAAAGAGCGAAGAAAACATTTTGCCTCTACGTTCCCGGCCCCGCCAGGCATAATAAAGCCACGTGGACATTACGGTAGGGCCTAGGTTCACCCAGTCCCCCCTCCCAGATGCCCTCCACATAACATTCTGACCCTGCCTCCTCCAGAAGGCTGCTGGGCAGTGATCGGAACCCACCTGGTATGATCTTGGAGGCTCTGGAAGCATGCAGGACCAAGCTGGCCCCAGATGCTCCCTGCCCTCCAGCGCCCCACCAGCCACCCTCCTGGGGGCCATCTGGAAGGCTCCCTGCTCCCTCCACGGGGTGGCGTGCAAACCTGCAGGGGTCCCAGCTCCCCCCCACCCCGCATCCTGCCACTGCCTAGGGGTCAGGGGTCATGCCATGGTATTCTGTCTCTCCTCACCCCCTTCTCCTGGGCTTCTGGGTCAGGCCGGGGGCTGGAGTCCTGCTCACTCACCCAGGCACCTGCCAACCTCCCAGGCCCTGTTTGCTTGAAGCCCCTTAACACTCTCTTAACAACCTCTTAACACTCTCACCTGGGAAACATGTCTCCAGACCGGATCTGCTGCTCCCACAGAAACACCTGCCTCCCCGCTCAGCATGACTCTGCACACGGAAGCTTGGACCCACCAGGATTCAAGGCCCAGCAGCCCAGCCTTTTTGGGATTGTCCAGCGCCTTCCCGTCCTCACCAGATGCCCAGCCTAGTGTCCTGCTCTCCAGCCCTGTTGACGCGTTCCTTCTGGTGGGTCTGCCACAGAAGGGCACCTCGTGGGAAAACCATGGAGCCCCTGGACGCATGCTCTCAGCTGACCCTTGCACCGCCCCAGAGACCGAGGGCACAGTGCCCCACCCCCACCTGGTTCATTTGCCCAGAAAAGACCCGAAACACCTCACACTGCCTCTCTTCTCCCATCATGGCCACTTGCTGCCACGTCCCCATCCCTCCAAGCACAGCTCTCTGACCCTTCCTTGCTTCCTTCCTCCCCTACAGGCCCCTAAACCCAATGGGCACCTCTGGCCTCTCCGTCCTCGGCCCTCCACAATCCCGGCTTTCCTACGGGGATGGCTGCCTTCCTGCCAGCCATCCCGGAAGTGGTGGTGTCCCTTGGTCTCCGCGCAGGCTGTCACTGCTCAGGCTGCCCGGGTTCCCTGCAGAGGCTCCAAACCCACAGTTTCAGCCCAGATGGCTCTTCTGCTCCCACAGGGTTCCTCCTGGGGTCCCCATATTAGCACACAGCCCTGGCCAAGTTGGACATGCAGGGATCCCCCCTGGCTCCTCCATGCCCGCCTCACCTGCACACCCAGTCTGTCCCCAGATTCCATCAACCTTGCCCCTGAGACACGGTGAATGCCCTCCTTAGCTGCCCAGCCCCAGCCCACACGCCATGGTTCCCACTTCTTGCAGTCTGTGCCCCACCTTGTCCCCTCCAAGGGGTCCTGACGCTCCAACCAGCACCATCCTCAAAAACCATGAAGCACACCTGGTCCCTCCCCTGCTAAGCATGCCCCTGGGCCTGGGGGTAAAATTTGCAGGCCTTCCTCCTTCCCTCTCTGCACCTGAGCTGCCTGGTCTCCCAGACCAGCCATGACCCCATGCCACGAGGGCTCTGCCCCTCCTGGGGGACGCGCTGGGTTTTTTTGTTCTAACTTACAACCAGGCAGGCAGCTGTGTTCTTGCCGCCTAACCCTCAGGGGCTTGTGTTTGGGACTCCCTCTGCCAAAGCCCCGCTCCGTCCCCTTGCATCGTGGGCAGAAGACTGCCAGGTCACAGAGTAAACCTTCCCGGCAGAGTCAGCCCCGGGGGCCTGGACCACCGGGCAGTGCCAGAGTGGGGTTCCCAAAGCCACCAAGCTCCCCCCATGCCCTGCTCGGCTGTGGGAAGAGGCTGGGCTGGAGCCAGACAGGTATTTTATTGAAAGTTCACAGATACAAGAGCTCTGAGCAGGGTCACAGCTTGGAGGAGGTGGGGTCAGGGAAGACAGAGTGAGTCCCCAGATGCTGGCAGCACTCCCAAACTGGGAAGCTCCCACAGAAGCCCTTCTTGCTGGGTATCGGGTCAGAGGGGCCCCAGGAGCCTGGGGGGGCACAGGAGGGCAGGGAGGGCAGCCAGCAGAAGCCAGGGTGCAGCAGCACAAGGATACACCCACAGACCCCAGAAACAGGCAGAGGTGGAGAGGGTCAGGAGGCAGAGAGGGTGGGCCAGCCCGAAGCTCGCTGCCCCATATTGTACGGAGCTTCTGACGGCCTCTCTGCCCAGGTCACAGCTTCAGGGGGGCTCCAGGGCACACGCCCTGCTCTGCCCCAACCACACAGCATCCCGAGTCACATCAGGCGTGAAAACGAACATGTTTCAGTGCCTTGTCTCCACGGCCAGCCATGCCCGGTGGGGCCTTAGTAGTCGGTGAGTGGGTACCGCAGGAAGATGAGGACAAGGATGATGCAGGATGCTGCCAGCGCAGAGCTGGTGATGTTAAACAGCCGGGCTGTCTTGGCGTCTTCCACCGCTCCATTCAGATCATTGAGAAGCTTCTTGTCCCGAACCTGAGGCCAGAGGGAGGAGGTGAGGCCAGTGGCCAGAGAGAAGGAAAAGGCTAGTACTGGGAACATCTGTGCAAAGGGCACACAGGAATTCTTTGTATTTCTTTTTGCAACTTTTCAGTAAGTCTAAAATTATTTAAAATAAAATAGGATTGTCAACAATACTCTATTATTTGATTGAAAGTTGTTGAGAGCACATCTTAAGTGTTCCTACCACCAAAAAACTACAAACCTCAAAAACAATAATTATGTGAGGTGACGGATGTGCTAACGAACCCCCTGTTGCAATCATCTTGCAGCATGTACGTGTATCAAATCATCACATTGTACACATTGGACTTACACACTGTCACCTGTCAATTGTATAACAATAAAGCTGGAATCAATAAATGAATACATAAGATGAAGGAGGAAGTTGGTCTCAGAGAGTTATATGATCAGACAATGGAGGATATAAGCGTGCTCTACTCTGAATGGGGTTCCTAATCTCAAATTAACAGGGATTACCTAAGAATAGGCGCTATGCATAGACAGAATAAGTGGCAGACCCCGCAGTCTCTGGGAAGGGATGTTAAGATACAGGGAGTAGGTTGGAGCGCAGGAAGTTCTGGGAAGACAGTGGGCAGAGCTGGACCCATTTCCAAGATTCTCTGGTTATGAAGAGATGTTCCCGAGGAGGAGGCCACCCTCACCCAGGATAAATCTTAGGATTTCCTTCTCTTAAGCACTTTCTTCTTCCACAAAGTCCCAAGAAGTGTAGTTGGATATGTGGATGGATGAAAAGGGAAGGAAAATAGAAAAAAAAAAAGCAATAGTGCATAAACTGCATGGATGGATGAGATGACTTAAGGAGTAATAGGGTGCGAGTGAGCAAGGATGACTGTGAAGACAGGTACAGGATGAATGGATGTACATGGCTTAGCTAGAGGAGCAGAAGTGATGGCAGATGGCTTGAAGGATGAATGGATGTATTGATGTGTTGGGTCAGAGGATGGATGGATGGCTGACAGGTAGAGTTGGTAAGTAAGATGGAGAAAGTTACTTAGAAATTGAGGTTAGATGAATAGTTAAGTGCACTGATGTATAAAATAGGTGAGATGAGATGAGGAGAAGTAGGGAAGGGAGGAGGATGCATAATGAACATGTATAAACACAGATGAATGGAGGGTTGGGTGACGATTTGGATGGGTTGAAGGGAATAAAAGAAGATGGATCAATGTATAAGGGATGGTGGGTGGGTGGATGGATAGATGGATGGATGGTTGGATGGTTGGATGGGCAGGTGGATGGGTGGGTGGGTGGCTGGATGGTTGGATGGGT
>NC_058413.1:1395146-1406464 GCF_002201575.2 Neomonachus schauinslandi
TGGATGGATGGATGGAATGGTGGGTGGGTGAATGAGTGGGTGGATGGCTGGCTGGCTGGCTGGATAGATGTATGGTTGGGTAGGGGGGTGGGTGGACGGGTGGATGGATGGATGGATGGGCAGGTGGATGGGTGGGTAGATGGGTGGGGCGTGGGTGGATGGATGGGTACATGGGCAGGTGGATGTGGGTGGGTGAAGGATAGATGGAGAGTGGATGGATGGATGGGTGGCTGGTTGGATGGGTGGGTGGCTGGTTGGGTGGGTGGGTGGATGGATGGGTGGGCGGATGATGTTGATATTCATAAAGCAAGTAATGGGCAAATATGTATATACAAGAACTGGCACAGTATCCCCCCTCCTAATCAATCTTTTTTTCTTCCCTGTTACTGGGAAGTCCACAGCCTCCTAGGCCCAGATTGAGGAGACACCATGTCGTTAAATCTGCTCCTTCTCTCCTGCCCACCATCCCTGCCCTAATTCAAGCTATGTGCTCCTTTTCCTGGCCACCACACTGGGACCTTAACTTTTCTCTGCCTCTGGGCTTCTCTTGTCCCCTTCCTCCACATTGGTTGCAGATTTTATTGCTCCGACCCTATCTTTCCCTTCTGTGTCTTCCACATGATGAAATCCAAACCTCTCACATAATTTTTCAAATCCTCCCTGCATGGCTGTGTCTGGCTTTCCAGGACTATCTTCTTGTCCCCCACAGAAGATGGGGGCCCTGCAATCCCCCCCGATTGCCCCACTCTCGTGTCCTGATTTATGTTCTTTTCTCCATCTGGAACACCTGTCTCCTTACCCCGCCTTGCCCAGTGAAAATGATGACTCCTCCCGTAAGTCTCCCACACCCGGCTCCAGAGTCGTCCCAAATCAGGAATGAAGTGTTCTTTTTCTGAAACACTGTGACACTTCTTCCATCTTGGAGGTGTCCTCTGTCCATCCACCCATTCATACAACACCCTTTGATCCCTACCGTGGTCAGCCCTGCCTTGGCACCAGTGACAGCAAGAGGAAGGGGTGGTTCTGGTGGGGCAGGCAGCCATGACTGGGGCAGGGGAGTCCCTGCTGGGAAGTGGGGGGCAGCCAGAGTGAGTCAGTAGAGTCTTTGCAGATGGAAAGCCCTGAGGCTGAGGGAGCAGCACGTTGCAAACCGAGGTGTGCTCCCAGAAGGGCTGGGGCAGGGCAGGGCGCGTGTGGGGGGGCTAGGAAATGGCTGAGAATGCATCTTGAACATCTTGAAGAGCCCTGAATGCCAAGATGAGGACTCTGGCTCGGCTAACAGGGGGTGCCAGTGGTTGTTATGAGCAGCTCGCGCCTACTGCAAGAGTGGAGAGTTGATGTTCTGTGTCTCTGCCTTCCCCAGACACTAGGTGAAGCGACATAAGGCTGTGATCGGCGATCTGTGTGTTGCAGACCCAGCCTGCCCTGAACTGAACTGGCCCATGTGGGTGGAGGGTAGACGGCCGGTTTGATGGGTGGATGGACAGGGGAAGGCAAAGAGGGACACCGTGTTTCTTTCACACCCGCCGAATGCCAAACTCTACCCTGCGCAGGTGTGCTTGCTGGAATGTCGTTTCATTTCAGTTTGTTTTGTGAACAGACGAAGGAATGAGCTCAGATGAAGGTGGCCTGTCAAGAGCTCACTGCTCTTAAGGGACCAAGCTGGGAATTTGGCCAAGGCCTTCTGACCCCAAGTCCGTTAGGCGCCCTTGGAAGTGCCCACGATGGGCTACAAATGGTGTAGGGCGCGGCAGGCAGGAGCCATGCAGCTGGATGGACAGATGGACACATTCCCAGATGCAGGAGTCTGAGCCAGCCGGTTCTGCATGCCCCACCCCCGCCCAGGCCAGAGACAACTCACCTTGCACCCCCTTCCCTGGCAAGCCTCAAGCTTTTCTGCCCTGGCTGTCCCCCGGAGGGGAGTCATGGTGAGCTCCCTTCTGCCCCTCGGAAGCACTAATTCCCACCCACCCCCACCCCAGAGCTAATCCTGCACCATTCAGAAATCTCTGACCTACCTACAACCTGCACCAGATGGGCCTGCCCTGTGCCAGCCGGCACCCACAGCCGAGCCAAGGGGAGGAGGGGACAGCTTCCGGACGGGAGCCCACGCAGCAAGACCCAGGTCTACAGGCCATTGTCAGGGCACGGCAAGAGGGCAGCAGGGGGGCAGAGCTGAGGTTGGTCTGGGGCCTCCACTCCCCAATTTCTAGGGCCCCCTTCCCTTTGCTGCCTCCACAGCACACACACTCATGCACACACATGCACACTCACACACAGTTGCTCCTATATACATGCACACTCAAGCCCACACGTGACACATACACACGCACGCATACTCACACCCACACACTCGTGCACACATGGTCATACGTGCAATTATACTTACATGTTCACACTCACACACACTCACTCACACAACGCAGTCCCCCACGGCGGAGCCCAGAGCTCAGTACACAGGCCTGCAGGCAAAGGTGCGCCTGGCGGTGGGTGATGCTGACGATGAGTCAGGAGGTGGGGATAGCCGGGTGGCCAGGGCGTGTGATGCCAGGGGCAGGGGTGGGGCTCAAAGACGCACAGAGGCAGAGCTGTCCAGGCTTCTGTCCTTTTTCCAGGGCCAGCCTCCCTGGCCTAGACCCTCTCCTCCCTCCAGCCCCCACGTTCCGCCCCCACCTCACTGGGCGGCTGTAATCAGTGACATGCACCTGGGCTTGGACCCGCAATCCGGGGACAGTGATGATCTGGCTAGACATGAGCCAAACCCTTCCGGAGTGACAGGGAGATGGGTCCTGCCGGTGGGGCCCTTCAGTCCTTATACATTTGCACCGAGCTCCCCACTTCGAATGTGAGTGGATCACAGCCTCTCTCCTGCAATCTTGGTCCATTTCTTTCTGCCTTGCCCTGGGGACATGAGGTCCTGTCTGCCTGGCGCCCTGCTCTGCTCCCAGCCAGCTCCTCTCACAGCAGTGAGGGGCTCCTGGAAGTTGTACCCACTCAGGGTTTGGGGTCAGGGGTGTGTGGGACATGCTTGGTGGCTCTCTCCACCCCCCGCCCCCCACCGGGCACCCGGGCCACCAGGACGGACTGTCTAGAAACCATGTGGGAGAGGGAAGGCAGAAAGCAGTGACTTGATCAGAGGCCCTGTCTACCGTGGCCTCCTTCTGAATGCCTGCCTGGTTTCAGGGTCCCTGTGAAGGGCTTGGAGAAGTTCTCGCACTGTCCTCCTGTCAACAGGAGAAAGGCTCCAAGGGTCTTCATCGGTGTGCGGCTCCATCCCCGCATGCCCAGGGGCAGCCCCAGGACCCCATCCAGAGGACAGGACATTGAGCCCTGGGTCTGCTCCGCAAGAACTAAGCTGGCTGTGTAGAGAACGCAGTCCTGCGCCCCCCCGAGCCCTGTCAAGGCAGCCTGGAAGCTTCCGCAGCTCAGGATCGGGACGGGCAGCCCCGCCCTGCTGGCTCGGAGCTAGCCGGCAGCCATGTGTCTCTGGATCCCATGAGGCGGCCCCCACCTGCCACCCCCCGCTCCCCCTGCCCCCTCCCCTGCCCCACTCACTTTGAGGGAGTAGGCCAGCGCGATGAAGCCCAGGCAGCAGAAGTTGAGGTAGACGAAGTTGAAGATGGACCACAGGTAGTAATCGTTGACCTCGGTGGTGTCTGGGTAGACTTCGATGACTGTTGTGGGGTTCGTCATAGTCTTCTTCTCGGCTAGGTGCTTGCAGGGCTGGGGGGCACCAGAGGCCCGCACGCTGTCCGTCTTGCTGCTCTTGGACTCCATGGGGAACAGGGTGGGCGCCATGGGGGGCGATGCTGAGGGCTCAGGGGCCGGGGCCACTGGAGCCTGCAGGGCCGGGGGCTTGGACACACAGGCAAAGCAACCCTTGGGTGAGCCTGCTGGGGGCCTTGGAATCCAGAAGGCCCCGTCCAGGGGGACTCGGGCTTCCTGGGCGCCGTCCGTGGTGCTGGCCGGGGCTCCCAGCGGCGCTGGGCACTGGCCGGGGCCCTGGGCCTGGAGGGAGGCAGGGAGGAAGAATGAGCTGGGTCCTGCCTGCCCTGCAGGGCTTGCCCTGGTGTCCTGCAGCATCTCCCCTGCAGACACAAGCAGCCCCAAAGGAGATGGAAATCCCCACCGAGGCGGCCAGCTGCCAGCCTGCCTCCCCGACCCGCCCCAGCCACCCCGATGCCAAAGCCCTTCACAGCAGCCTTGGCAGGAACATCGGGGGCTTTTCATCACTTTGCCATCTGCGCACAAACATTCACCCACTGACATACAAAAGCAACACCCCCCCGTACCCAGCAACGCCCCAACTGACAGGCTGTTGTAATAGAGCATGCCAGCATCCCAAACACCCCGGCACACACAGGCCAGACAAACCCACAATGGCAGCGTCTCGGCCACTATCCGGGAGAATGAGCAGAGCTCTCCGGAGCACCTGCAGGCTGACAACACTGACATGGACCACCAAGACTCTCCAGACCCCCGGGCGCACCCGTGTGCTGAGATGCTTCCAGGTAAACAGCTCCGCACTGTGACACACAGCGTGGACACACACAGCCACACGGGCTCGGACGCAATCGCCCGGGGGCGGAAACGGCCACTGCGGGCGCCCCAAACTCGTGCGCGTCGTCCCCGCCCCCAACCCCGGCCCAGAGCGGCGGGGACCCCAAGCGCTCGCTCTCGCTCGCAGGGAGCCACCCAGCCCGTGCCACAAACAGACGCACAAGGACACTCTGCGAAACGCGCACTTCTCCAGCCAGGCACTAAGGCGTCCGCGCCCTGCGCCCCCCCCCCCCGGGGGGTGGGTCTGCGGCCGTCACCCCGCGACCCGGCCCGGGGCTGCCGCAGCCGCACGGACGGACGGCGCGCCCCGCGCCCTCACCTGCTGGCGACTCCTCGGCGGGCGGACCGACCCCTGCGCCGCGGTCCGCGCGTCCTTCCGCCGGCCGGCGGCTCGCTGTCTGCCCCGCAGCTCGGCGTCCCGGCAGCCCAGCCTCGGCGGGGGGGGCGCGCGGGGCTGGCGGCGCCGCTGTCCCCGCTCCTGCGCTCCCTCCGCAGCGCCAGGCTGGCCGCGCGGCTGCAGCCCCAGCCTGACTCACGGCGCCGGCGGGCGCAGCCACCTCCCCGCCTCCTCCCGCCCGCAGGGTGGGGGCCGCCGGCGCCGGCCGGAAGCCGGACCCTCGGGGGCTGCAGAGCCGGCGGGGGTTGCGGGGATGGGTCCTCCTACAGTGCCACCCGGTGTGCCCGAGCGCTGAGCCTCTCTCGCCTCCCTGCCCCTCCCTCTTGCCGAGCCCCCAGCCTCTCTCCCCTCTGTCTCTCCAGGATGGAGCCCCTTCATCCTCCTGCTGTCCTCCTCTGCCCCACCCCAGCCACCGGGATGGCTATCTGAGCCCCTTCCCCTCCGCTGCCCCCTCTCAGACTGCCGGGTCCCTCCCCTCCCCACATCTCAGTCCTCACCCCTCCTCAAGTACCAGTCCTGGCCTGGCAGAGCCCCCACCCTAGAGAGCCCAGGTACCCCAGCCTGTGCCCCTCCCCAGCACATCCCTGCACCTAACCCAGCCCCCATCTGCTCTCCTGTTCCTGTACACCCCTATCCCCAGCCAAGCCCCTTGCAGGCGCCCGGCCCCCAACGGTAGCACCTCTCTGAGCCCCAACCCCAGCACCCACCTCTGCACAGTCCTGCCCCTAACCGAGGCCCTAGCCCCGGAGGCTACCAAGTCCGGCCTTCCTTGAGCCTTGATGTGGCCCCGTCCTTTCTGAGCCCACCCCTGTGGAAACTCTTGACCCCCTTTCCCCAGATCTGACCCTACACACCCCAGCCCAGAGCACTCAGCCCCACCCCCTGAATTTGCATCCCTCACCTAGTTCAGTCTTGAAGGCCCTTACCTCTCACTGGTTGGTCCCCTCTGCCCATGGGGCCAGATGTTCTTCTCCAAGCCCCTAATGACCCTTGTCTCCCACTCGCCTGTCCATGCCTCTGCCAGCCCTGCTGGTCCCACGTGGGCCGTGTCCCCTGCAGATGCCCCTTCCTCTAGCCAGCGCCTGCCGGCCCAGCCCCAGCCCCCTCTGGGGGCCTCCACTCACTCCACACCCTCTCGCTCTCTCTCACATGTGTCCCCAGATGACCTCTCCTTCCTGCAAAAGTCCCAGTGAGTCCCATCTGCAAGGGAGAGAGAAGCCCTAGCCCTCTCTGCCTCTCCCGGAACACGCCCCCCCCCCAACTTGCAAGTGCCCTCTTCACCAGCCCACCAGCCTCCACAGACCCCAGACCCTCCAAAGCCCCCCAGAAGCTGCGCCTATGTGTGGTGGCCCTAGATTTCCTTCCCCAGCTTCCCCCCTCCCAAAGCCCCTGTCCCCTCAGAAGCCCTGGCTGCCGCCTGACCAGCTCAACCCGCCTCCCCATCTCCACAAGCCTCTCCTCCAAGCCTGGGTCTTCTCAGGAGCAATCCTTGCCCGCCTATGCCCAGTCCTCTGCCCACCCCTGCTCTCCCCAAACCTCTCTGAGTCTGAGGCCTTCCCGGAACCCATCTCGCTGGACAGGCCCCAGCCCCTCCCCGAGCCCTCCCCTTCCAGCCCCACCCCCGCCCCCTGGCCCAGCCTCATCTGTGGCTGTCAGGAACCCCAGAAACCTCCAGGAGGTTGATAAAAGCCCCTGTGAGTGGGAGGGGTCCCGGGCACCAGGGCTACCCCCCATCCTGGCCACGTCCTCGGCAGAGGCAGGCCCAGCCCAAGAGCCCACAGGCATGAGGGAGGATGGGGACTCGGGGGAGGATCAGGATTCAGTTCTCCCCCGTGCCACACCCACTGCCCCCTTCCCAAGGGCCACATGTAGGGGCACCTGGACCCGCAGGCCTCAGGCCGAGCCTGACCTACGGTGCAGCCTGCCCACGGTCGGCTCCACACGCCACCAGCTCACCTGGGGCCGGGCACCGTCCCACCTGCCACAGGCTCGGCCCTGGGCTGCTGTGGGCAGGCAGGCTGCCGGCCGTGGCCAATGGGGCTGGTCCGCACAGGAGTCCAGCTGGTCCTCAGACAGCAGGAGAGGGGCGCCTGGCCCCCAGGGGCCTGCTCCAGGTCCCAGGGTGGAGTCAGGGCCCCCTGCTCCAGATGGCCTTGAGGCTGCCTCTCCCTGGGCCCCGGAACCCAGAGCGGCGGTGGGGAGAGCACATTAGCCCCCACTGGCCTCCTCCCAGTAGGGGAGGGAAGGCGCTCGACTCCATTCGGGCGTCTTCCAGGCAAGGGCAAGAGGCAGGAAATGCCCACCGGGGCCTGCTGGGCTGGTGCAGAGCATGGCAAGCCAGCTGGGACGAGTGCCAGGCGCTGAGCTGAGCTCCCCGTGGGGACCCGCCAGCGCCCTGGTGAGGAATGCCCTGTTATTACCCACCTTCTAGTCAGACTAGAGGCTTAGGGTTGGGTCATAGAGGCTGGATCTGAGCCGGGAGGCAGATGCTAGGGGCCAGAGGATCCCAGCCAGCAGCCCAGGGCAGTCGCACGGGTCCTGGGCTCTGGGCAGGAACTTCGGCGCCCTGATGGCGGGTTGGGGGCTGGAAGCTCAGCCTGTGCTCATCTACACAGCACCTGGGGAGGGACCAGGGGCATCCGCTGTGCTTTTCCCCACCTCCCAGAGAGCAGACGGAGGTGGTCTCCAAGCTGAGGGTCACAACTGCAGGGCCAGCAGAGTCGGGGAGGCGCCGCCAGGCCCTGGCGGGTGGAGGCGGGTCCCAGGGCAGCCACCAGGGGTTTGGGGGGGCTGTTGAAGGAGGCTGCCTCCTTCCTGGCCAGCTCTGACTCCAGGTGTCTCAGGACACAGAGGCTTGGATGACACTGTCTCCCCAACTGCCCTGCCAGGCCCTGCGGCTCTGCCGTCTCCCTGCTCGGATTTCAAGTGCGGAGAGCATGGCACACGTGTTTATAGGCCTCCTCGCAATTCTGGCTGAATGCTTGTTAAAGGTGCCAGCTAGGACTTGGCTCTGGGGTGCAGTCCCCTGGCCCCCTAGGGCCAGGCCAGTGACAGCCAAGGCACTGAAGGCCGAGAAGACACCAGGACGGTGACATCGGTCATATTTGCCATTTCCCTTACACCTGCAGCGGGTGGGCTCCAGGCAAGAGTCCAGAGCCGCTGATCCAAGGGAATTCTGTCCCAGTGGCTCTCAAACTCCTGTTCATCCCCTAAAACCTCCTGGCTGTGTAGCTGCCTCTGGGCAGATGAGCCCAAGCACCCCTCAGCAAACTCCCAAGAGGCCAGATCCCCAGGGAGGTCACTGCAGCCTGAGGGAGTTCCTAACTGGGATCCCTGAACCCGAGACTTCAGGCCCCCGGCCTGGCCTGCTCCATCATTGGCTTGCTTTGCAGACGGCATTCAGGTGCTGGCCAGGAGGCCCAGGAGGCAGGCTGCCCCCTCACCGTCAGCCTCGCACAGGCTCCTATCCTAGGCTCTCATGGGGTGTCAGGGGGGCTGCGGAAGACCAGGTCCCTGCTGCTGGTGGAACATCGTAGGGAAGCATGGCAGGCACTCACCTGGACCACTCCCTGAAAACCGTGCTCAGTGCAGGCCCTGGCAACCTCGCCCAGCCCCACCCTGCAGCCTCCCACCAAGGCCACATCCTGCTGGTGGTCACTGCCCCAAGCCTCTGGGCGAGCCAGCCCTCCGCCGGTGAGGCCGGGCAGCAAGCTAAAGCCCCCAGGGTCCCCTGTGCAGGGCAGGGGGGCTGGGGTCTGGGAGCCAGGGCACATCCAAAGCTTCTCCCCCTGCCTGTAAGTCAGGCCTTGGGAACAACAGCCTCTCACCAGCCACACCGGCTCCTTCCCATGTCCAGATTTAGAACCGCCCTTCCCACCAAACACAAAACACGCCAACACAGAAAAAAGAGGCCCAAACAACTGTATTTCCGTGTCAACTTTGGCTCCCGGTCGCTCAAGAGAGGAGCAGCTGCAGAGAAGGTGGCACCAGGCCCCCTCCTCCCCTTCTTCCCTGACCCTGGACCAGCGAATGCCCTCCTGGATGGGGTCGAGCCCCAGGATGACCCCCAAGGCGTCACAAGGCTGGCTTTTGTCTCTGAGTCCCGACCCTTCCAAGTCCTTCCTGCTTGTCCTCAGGCCTGAGCTGGCCCCTTCCTCGATGGGCCCACACAGGAAGATAGGGGGGCCGGCAGCGCCCAGCTCCAGACCCCAGGCCAGGCGGCAGCGGAGCCCAGAGAACAGCCTGGCTCGGGGTGGGGGCTCAGTCCAGAGGTCCTGGCTGGGCAGCCAGGCCCCTGAGACACAGGCTGGGGGTGGGTGGGGGAGGGTGGTCCTGGGATGCGCAACGGATGGGCTGCCAGGCCAGGCTGGGCTTCCAAGGTACTGAAGTGGCTCCACACTCTGGATCAGCCTACTGGCTGTCCCGCACCCTGCCCCTCCATTAGACAGACACACAAGACAGGCAGACAGGCGGGCGGCATTTCTGCAACCAGGGCTGGGGAAAACCACAGAACGAAACGGCAGGCCCGGCAGGCCGGCGCCTGCTGAGCTGGGTTGTGAGTGTGAGTTTGAGCGTGAGTGTGTGTGGCAGGGGCGGCTGGGAGGGCGGGGGTAGCCGGCCTCCTGCTGGACTCCTTCCTCCCCAGCGGGCGGGTGGCTACAGCCTGGTGGCCTCGGCCAGGCCCACGCGGTTCTGGTCCCGGTCGAACACAGTGTAGTAACGACCGATGAAGACGTCACCCAGGATCCAGAGCGGCCCACCGGGCGGGGGGATGTCCATGCCCATGAAGCCGCTCAGACAGATGGTCTTCCCGCCCTGCGACACCTGGGACGGCCACGGTGGTCAGCACCCTGCCTGCCGCCCCAGCCGGCCGGCCCGCCACCCCGCCCCCGGCCTCCACTGACCTTGAGCGTGTAGTCCTCTGAGGACAGCGTGTAAGGATTGCTGCCCAGCTTCAGGGTGACCTTGGGCAGGGTGGACACCTTCTCACAGGGGATCATGTACTGAGGGAGAGAAGACAGAGCAGCTCCGGGGCAGTGCGGGGGGCAGTGGCTGGGGCACCCCGCCCAGGCAGCCCGGCCCGCTCACCTCGCCCTGGATCAGCGGCACGGCCCCGATGGCCTTCTGCAGCTCGCGCACCTCGTCCACGGGGCCCACGATGAGGGAGGTGCCCGTGTCCAGGATGGCCTCGCAGCCCCCCTTGCAGAGAGTCAGGCTGCTGCCCACATCCACCCTGCGGGGGAGGGGGTGTGAACACCCCGGCCTGGGCTCGCGCTCAGGGTGGGCCTTGGGGGCGGGGGCAGTCCTACCTCCAGGGCCGCAGCCTTGCTGGGACCCTTTCTTCCCCTCTCTGGCTGTGAACAGAAGTGCGCTGGGGGCTCAAGAGGCCACGAGCAGGTTAACTGCCAGCCTCCAAGTCTCGAGCAGCAGACAGCCAGAGCCCAGGGGCCAGGAGCTCAGCTGGGTGCCAGGAGGTGGCAACGGACACCCGGGGCCAGGGGGCCCAAGGGCCATAGCTACCCAGCCGAGCAGGCGGCTGGGCGGAGCCCCCGCACACCACGCTCCCCCAGAACCAAGCGCGGCCCCCCAGCTAGCACTCACTGCTCCATGTGGACCTGCCAGTAGGCCTTGCGGGTGACGTTGAGGAAGGACAGGGAGCCCTTGTAGTACTTGGAGTCCGTGCCGCCCAGCATCAGCTCGCCCCCAGGCTGCGCGCCGGGGTCCCTGGGAGGAGAGAGGGGCGGAGTCAGCTGCATTTGCTCCTCAAGCACAGCCGGGGGGGGCTGCCCACCCCAACCCCCACCCCCACCCCATGCGTCCAGCCTGACCGCAGGCCCGACAGAACGAGCTGGGGCCAAGTCAGAAGGGGTGCGTGGAGCTGCAGAGATGGAAAGATCCGGAGGGGGCATGAGAAGGGGAGGACGTCCTTCTCCTTGAGGAGCGGGGCTCTGATCCCACGCTGTGTGGCCTGCAGGCCAAGCTCCTGCTCAGCCAGCAGAGGGGCCCGGCCTGCCAGCCGGAGAGCCGGGGCCAGGCTAGCGGGCGACAGGGAAGTGAAAGCTAGGAGCCCAAGGAAGGGAACTGCGTCTGCCTGAGAACACACCAGGGAGGGCTTCTGGGAAGAGGCACTGGGCAGCGCTGAGAGTTGAACCAGCTCATTCCTGCCCTGGGGCCTTTGCATCTGCTGTTCCCAAGGATGCCCTCATCCTCACCCAACTGCTCCCGCGCCCCTTCACCTCTCAGCTTTCCTGCACTCAGCCTGCACGGCTGGCCCTGCCCCGGCCTCCAGGCTCTTCTCCAGACTTGGCGTTTGAGCTCACCGCCTTCTTCCCGGCCGGTCCGGACGCAGAAACACCAGGCC
>NC_058413.1:1421464-1424997 GCF_002201575.2 Neomonachus schauinslandi
GTCATGGCCAGCTTGCTGTCGGAGGGGAGGGCCCGGTCTACTTCTCCAGAGGAGGGTAGGAGGAGGGGAGTTTGGATCGGTCACTTCAGAGAGATCCATGTTGAGAATGTGCTGGGAAGTGACCCTTGTTGGGAGCAGGCCTCTCTGAGAAGGTGACGTTTGAGCAGGATGTGAACAATGAGGAACTTTCCCAAAGGGACTCACCTATAGGGCACTTTTTCTTGAGTGGTCCTGCCAGCTACTTAAAGGCGGGCAAATGGGTTCCGTGACCCACGGCAGGCAGGACTGGAATCCCCATCTTTTCTGTGACCACCAAATAAATCAGGACGCTGACCCCAGCCAACACCTTCCCACCCTGGTCAGCCTGGATGGCCACAGATAAGTGACCACTGCCTTGCCCTGCCTCAACACCGGGCCGTTCCACACATTTGTACTGGATTCCCCTGGTGTGTTCTAGATATGAGGACTGGAGCCTGGAGGCAAGCAAATACCCCTGCCTTCAGAATCTGACCCCAGTTGTGCAGGTCCACGGCCATGCGCCACGCAGGCCCCAGAGTGGGACCCTCGCACGGGGCATCATCACCTCCCTCCTGGCAGGCCGCTATCTCAGACGGGTCAGTTGGGCGCCCACGAGACCACGTGTGTCCCAGGATGCTCAGACACAGATGTGTGAGCAAACAGCTTCAGAGGGGCCCATCTGCTTCTTCCACAGGGGCCAGCAAGGCCGCGGGCGGGCATGGCGGTGAGGCCAGAGGTGTGACGCGGCAGCTGCTGGTGCCTGGCTGGGGCAGGTGCCAGCTGGGCTGAGACCTTGGGCTTCCCCCTGAGGACAGTGGGGAGCTGCAGAGAAGGGACCACTGGTGGCCTAAAGCCTGGAGAGACCATGGGTCCAGCCACTCCATGCAGAGCAAGGACGTTGTCTCTGTGCTGTTCCCACGACCCCCCAGCACCCAGAGCAGGGCCTGGCACGGGGTGGCTGCTGGCCGGTGGTGTGCGGGAGAGATGCGTGGGCCCCCTAGACCCTGGCTCGTGCCCACCAAGAGCTATTGGTCCTGAGTGGTGCTCAGGGGTCCTGGCTGGCTTCTGCGCTCCTTCCTCCCAAGGCCCTCGGGATGCCGTGATTACCTACCTCGTCAACACCCAGGAGAGGCCTGGGGTGGAAAGGGAGTGGACCCTGCGGCTGTTCCCCAGAGGGCAACTCGGGGCTCCCTCCCTGGTGGGCAGTGCCACAGGCCATGACTGCATAGGCTGGGATCTGGGCTGCACGGGGCCCCCACCAGCCGGCTCCAGACAGGAGCCATGTCCCCACCTTACACAGCTGCTCTGGCCTGGGCCCTGGTGCTCCCTAAATCCCTGTAGCCTCAGTCAGGTGCAAAGGTCCCAAAAGGCCCCTATCCCCTGCCCCTGCCAAATGTGGGGCAAGGCCGGGAAGACGTCCTCCCCTGCTGGGCCAAAGGCAGTGGGCCCAGCACAGAACTACAGGGCTTAAGGGCATTCCAGTGCCTGCTGACCGGGTGCCCCAGGGCAAACCTGGTGGGAACGGGACTCCCAAGTCAGTTCAGCAGGTGTGGAGTGTCCCAGAAAGCTGAACCCAGTGAGGAGCCCAGGGTATGACTCTGGTGTCTCTGGCTCCTAGTGGGTGGGGGCCAGGGTCTAGAGACTCTGGCAGGGAGAGCCAAGGCCCTGATGGGTAGGGTAGGCCTGGGTGAATCAGAGGATGAGAGTGGGTTAGAAGCCACTTCCCTTTGATCTCCACTCCCATGCCTCTTAGGTCAACCCCTCTAGAACCTGTGCACCCATTTGTCTCTCCCCCACACAATTGTCCAGCACTTGGCACTTGCCACAGCACTGGGGACTCAGGGCACAGGAAGGATGGGAGGAACAAGGAAGAACATGTTGCAATGAGAAGAGCTCATGTGAGCAGACTGAGGAGGTGATGGGTCAGCAGACTGGGCAAGAGCAGGCTGAGCACGCCGGTTCGGGGCAGAGAGGGGCCACCCTGCTGGGGCACTCAGACGTGCAGCCACTGGGAGGGCCCTGGTTTGCCTCTGAGCAGGGTGAGCTCAGGGTCCTGAGCAGATGCAGAGGAGGGCCCTGACCAGCATCACCCTGCCGCTGTTTTGAGGAGTGGACCAGACAGTGGACGGGCCGGAGGCTGTGGTACCCGGGCCTGGGGCTGACGGTGGACGGGCCGGAGGCCGTGGTACCCGGGCCTGGGCCAGACAGTGGACGGACCAGAGGCCGTGGTACCCGGGCCTGGGCCAGACAGTGGATGGGCCGGAGGCCGTGGTACCTGGGCCTGGGGCTGACGGTGGACGGGCCGGAGGCCGTGGTGCCTGGGCCTGGGCCAGACAGTGGATGGGCCAGAGGCCGTGTACCCGGGCCTGGGGCTGACGGTGGATGGGCCGGAGGCCGTGGTACCCGGGCCCCGTCCACGCGGTGCCTGGGTCGGGGCGGCGGTTGAGGAGACAGTGAGAAGCATTTCAGGAGGCATTTCTGAGGCCAGGCCAGTAGGATTTCCCAACAGGCTGGACAAATGGTGTGTGACAGAGGGGTCAGTGCTGACTTGGGGGATGGCGCATTATTGGCAGCATGAGGGGCGCATACAGGAGCAGGGGATCCGGGCGGAAGACCAGGAGCTCAGTTTCAGACGCATCAGGTTGAGATCATGCCTGTCGGACATGCAAGGGGCACTGCTGAGAAGCCTCAGCTATGGGAGCTGGGGGTCGAGGCTGGAGGCAACCAGAACTGAGTGTAGACAGAGCCTAGGAAGGCCCCGGGGCCCCTCGACTCTGAGAGGTGAGGGAACTGAGAGGGAACCGCAGATGAGACTGAGCCTGAGCAGCTGGGGACAGGAAGAACTGAGAGAGGAGTACCTGAAAGCCAAGCAAAGAGCCGTTGGAGGAGGCTGCAGCCCTCCGTGCCACGGGCCCCCGCCACGGGCCAGGAGGAGGATGGGACCACACGCCGGACACTGGATTTTGCAATCTGACCTTGAGGAGAGCAGTTTCAGGGAAGGGCTGGGGTGTCGACCAGTGATGAAGACAGTGTGGTGTTGACACAGAGAAGACAAGGAGACGTCCGGAACAGGGGAGAGTCTCACACACGGAGAAGGATTATCTTCCCCATAAATGGGCAGGTGGACGGGAGGATGTCTAGCCCTCCCTCACACGTACACAGCCATCCATTCCAGGTGGATCAGAGACCTGAAAGTCAGTGGGAAATCCTCCAGGAGGAAGAAGACAAAGGAGAATGTCTTCTTGAACTTGGAATCATGAATTTAACCAACAAGGATTTGTTTAAGGAGGAAACACACACACACAAATGTCAAACCTGCAAAAGACGTTGTCAAGATAACAGACAACCTGCAGAGAGAACGTTTTTGTAAGGTACACCTCTGGTAAAGGACTGATTTCCAAAATATGTGAGGAACTCTTAAAACTCGACAATAAGAAAATGAATGATCCATTTAAAAAATGGGCCAAAAGGGGCGCCTGGGTGGCTCAGTTGGTTAAGCGACTGCCTTCGGCTCA
>NC_058413.1:1425007-1454829 GCF_002201575.2 Neomonachus schauinslandi
TGCTCTCTGTCTCTCATTCTCTCTCTCTCAAATAAATAAATAAAATCTTTTTAAAAAGGCACCAAGCTGGGCGCCTGGGTGGCTCAGTTGGTTAAGCGACTGCCTTCGGCTCAGGTCATGATCCTGGAGTCCCAGAATCAAGTCCTGCATTAGGCTCCCTGCTCAGTGGGGCGTCTGCTTCTCCCTCTGATCCTCTTCCCTCTCATGCTCTCTGTCTCTCATTCTTTCTCTCTCAAATAAATAAATAAAATCTTAAAAAAAAAAAAAATGGGCCAAAGGCCTGAACGGGCACATCACCAAAGAAAAATACAGAGGGTAAATAAGCACACGAGACAATGTTCGTGCCACGTAGGAAATGCACATCAAAACAACAAGACCCACTACACACCTACTGGGATGGCCAAAATTGAGCCCCTGACAGCGCGAAATGCTGGTGAGGGTGCGGAGCAATGCGAACTGTGGTCCACTGCTAGAGGGGACGCAAGCTGGTGAAGCTGCTCTGGGAGGCACACAACTGGACATCTGTGTCCATTCAATCCAGCCGTCGCACTCCGTGGTATGTACCCAAAGGAGTTGAGGACTTATGTCCACACGGAAACCTGCACGTGGGTCTTTAGAGAAGCTGTACTCATAATGGCCAACACTTGGAAGCAGCCAAGAGGCCCTTCAGCAGGTGGATGTGTGAACTGTGGACCATTCAGCATAAAAGAGAAGTGAGCTGTGAAGCCGTGAAAATTCACGGAGGCATCTTACGTGCATCTCAGTAAGCGAAGGAAGCCCTGTGCTGTGTGATTCGAACTCAGGCACATCCCGGAAGAGGCAAACTATGCAGACAGCGGTGAGACCCCTGGTTGCCGGGGGTTCAGAAGGGAAGGGGGCTGTGGAACTGGGGGAGCACAGATTCTTTTTTTTTCCCCTGTTCTTTTTTTTTTAATTTTTTTATTCTTATGTTAATCCCCATACATTACATCATTAGTTTTAGATGTAGTGTTCCATGATTCATTGTTTGTGCATAACACCCAGTGCTCCATGCAGAACGTGCCCTCCTCAATACCCACCACCAGGCTAACCCATCCTCCCACCCCCCTCCCCTCTAGAACCCTCAGTTTGTTTTTCAGAGTCCATCGTCTCTCATGGTTCGTCTACCCCTCCGATTTCCCCCCCTTCATTCTTCCCCTCCTGCTACCTTCTTCTTTTTTTTTTTTCCTTAACATATATTGCATTATTTGTTTCAGAGGTACAGATCTGAGATTCAACAGTCTTGCACAATTCACAGCACTCACCATAGCACATACTGTCCCCAATGTCTATCACCTAGCCACCCCATCCCTCCCACCCCACCCCCCCCTCCAGCAACCCTCCGTTTGTTTCCTCCGATTAAGAAATCCTCATATCAGGGGCGCCTGGGTGGCTCAGTCGTTAAGCGTCTGCCTTCGGCTCAGGTCATGATCCCGGGGTCCTGGGATCGAGCCCCGCATCGGGCTCCCTGCTCGGCGGGAAGCCTGCTTCTCCCTCTCCCACTCCCCCTGCTTGTGTTCCCGCTCTAGCTGTCTCTCTCTCTCTGTCAAATAAATAAATAAAATCTTTAAAAAAAAAAAAAAGAAAAAAAAAAGAATTCCTCATATCAGTGAGGTCATATGATACATGTCTTTCTCTGTTTGACTTATTTCGGGGAGCACAGATTCTTAGGGCAGGGAGACTCCTCCGTATGGGACGTGAATGGCAGACACAGGACTTCATACACTTGTCAAAACCCATGAAATGCACAGCAGGGAGTGACCCCCAATGTCAAAGATGGACTTTGGTTAATAGTGGAGCAATGCTGGCTCGTCAACTTTACAGCCACTGATGAAAAACTTTCGTGGTGGGGAAACTGTATGTATGAAGGATGGGTCTGTGACAACTCTGCCGTCAGCCAATCTTTCTGTAAACGTAAACCTGTTCTAGAAATTAAAGTCTAGTAATGGAAAAAGAGGAGCACCAATCTCTCTTAGGGGAAAAAGGGTCAATAGACTACACGAAAATTAACAACTTCTGTTCCTTAAAATACACCATATTAAGCGAGCGAAGAGCCAAGCCACAGCAAGAGAAAACAGACTCCACTACAGAATGTAGAATGTCTGAAACAGACAAACTACAAAGCCAGAAGACGGACAACCCGACACATAAGGAAGCAATCCCCATGACAATGAGGAAACCCAGCTTGCAGTAAACCCACGAACCCAGGCTTGTCCTCACTCCCATCAGCAAAGTGCGGATTCGAGCCCAGGTCTGCACCCCGCACACCTCGGGGGATGGCTGCGGAGGAGACCCTGGAGAACCCCAGCCGGGTCGGGACGGCGGGGTGGTTGGCCCGTCCAGCCTGCGGGATGAAAATTGGTACCCACACCATGTGGCCTGTCCACGAGAGCCGGTCCCGAGTTGTCCTTGCCAGTGGCACCTCTTCTAGGCACACCCCCAGCTGAAATGCACCCAGCCACCGGGTCAGGGACTAGAACATGCACCCAGCCATGTTGACAACAGCCCCAAACAGGAAAGCTCCCCAAAGCCTGGAGAAGCTTGTTCCCAAGACCACAGAAGGGATGAATGATTTGTGGCAAATGCACACAAGGGGAGGCTCACAGCCTTGAGAATGAATGAACTACCCCTGGCACACGGCCAGGAACCTGCAAACACGGTGCTGGGCACTGCGCCCGAGGCCCTTCTCTCCCTCGGCCCCCACCCCTCAGTTCAAGAGGGAGGAGGGCGGGGGCTCCTAGCTGGCTCTTTGCTGTCCCAGGCCTGGGTGTCACCGGGAGGCTCTGAGACCCGCAGCAGCCCCCAGGGCAAAGCAAGCTGCCCTGCCTGCCACTCTCTCTCATTGGCACTCTGCACCTGCGGCTTCCTGGGTGCCCCAGACAGAAAAGAGGGGTCTGCAGGTCCTAAGAGCGGCCCCAGAGCTGAGGGGGACCTGCCAAAGGGCAGAACCCTGGGAGAGGAGGAGGCAGGAAGTGGTTTCTCACCAGGTCCTCCCACGAGGCTACAAGAGAGCAGCAGAGATGCTGAGTCATGCCTGCTCCCCCCCACCCCGCCACCCCGCCCTCCTCCTGGGCCTGAGTCACCCCAGCCCTCAGAGCCTGCCACCCTGGCCCTCAGAAGGAAGGTGAAGGTGTGGTGTCCCGGGGCCCCAGCCACAGGCCCAGGCCATTAGTTCTGCTAGGACAGCTCAGGAGGCCATGTGGGGGAATCAGCTTCAGGTCGGCTGACCTTGGACAACGGGTGGGGGAGGCTGGGAATGGCTGGCACAGTTAGGGTGGGGGAGGGGGTACCCGAGCACAGGTGGAAGGAGGGGGTTGCCTGGGCACAGTTAGGGTCCCAGTGGCTCACAAGCCCTCTGGAGTAGACACTGCAACCCCAAGGGTTGAGCCCCGAGTCATGGTCTTCCTCCAACATGGCTGCGCTGGGGAGTTGGGGGGGCGGGCAGCCACGTGGGACCCTTAGGGGTCTGGGACCTTCCTCGAAAGGTCTGGGACCTTCCTCGAAAGCCCAGTGCAGAGCTTGCAAGTGTCCCTGCCCTGGAATGACTGCATGCTGACTCTCTGGTCCCCAAGCTTGGCTGGGGACCCCTCTCTTTATTTATCAAAACCCACGGAAGCAGAGGGCACCAGACACCGTGCCGCACACTGGGGGTGAGCAGGACAGACGCGGACCTGCCTTCTTGGGGCAGCTAGACCCAAACCAAGTCCTTAACCGACAAATGGCCTAGTTCCGGGCTGTGGCATGGGCTGAGTGACAGCTGAGGCCACTGCTCTAGAGTGGGGGGGTGGGGGGGTGCCTTCACGACAACAGCTGGGTGGTGAACAGGAGCCAGCCCGGGAACAGGTGGGGGGCTGGGGGCTGGGGAAGGTAGGGAGAGCCTTTTAGGCTTGGGAACAGCGTGTGCAAAGACCCCAAGATGGGACTGAGCCCAGTGAGTTCCAGGGACGGAGAGAAGCCCCCTATGGCTGGGGGAGGCGGGGTCGGAGGGATGACAGGCACCCGGCCGGGTGGTGTGCGCACGCAGGTGCCATGGCCAGGCCCCAGGATGGCATTCGCCAGGGGGACGAGCTACATCCCCGTGGAAGGACGGGGGTCTGCAGGCGTTGAACCCTGCCTGTGGACCCCAGCTTCCGGACAGGCCTTGCGGCCTGGGGCGGGGCGGGTGCTGGAGCACAGGGACACACGGGGCTGTGGTGGTGACCCAGGTGTGGGTGATCTGAGCTGTTCAACTGGGGGTGTCAGTTCGGGGTTCAGTATGGCGGAGCTGCACGGAGCTCGTCCAGGGCTTTGCTGGTCGGTGCGGAGACAAGCAGGGCTGCCCTTGGGGAGAGTGTCCATGCCTTGCACTCCCCGAGCTCCACATGGTGACAAACTGAGAGTGAGGATGGAGACCGTCCTGCGCTTTGCAGACCCGCCACCGCAGAAGGAGGCCGGAGGGTTGGCGGCGCAGAGCCGCCCAGAGAGCCCGTTGGTGAGGGTGGAAGAGACAGGGAGGCAGGTGTGAGGGGTAACTTGGCATCAACTTGGCCGGGTCACGGTGCCCAGACATTTGGTCCACATGGTTTTGCATGTTTCCGTGAAGAATTTTTTGGAGGTGATTCACATTTCCAATCCATATTTGGTAAAGCAGATCACCCACCATAATGTGGGTGGGCCGCATCCAATCAGTTGAAGGCCTTCAGAGCACAGGCTGAGCGCCCCCCCCCCCTCCCCCAGGAAGAGGGAATCCTGCCTGCAGATGGCCTCAGTCTGGAGCAGCAAGTTGGCTCTTCCCTGGTGTCCAGGCTGCAGGCCCCAGACTCACAGCCCCCATGACGGTAAGAGAAACACACCCTTTTGGTTTTGTTTCTCTGGAGAACTGGGTTCAGGCGAGCCTTCCTGGGGAGGGTGCACCTGAGGTGCATAGTGAGCCAGGCCGATGGTGGTGACCGGGCTGGGTGTGCAGGGAGGAGGCCCCAGACAGGAGGTCTGGTCCACAGGCTCTGGGCAAGGGCCCAGTGAGAACAGCAGGTGACGTGGAAGGCAGAGGCTGGGGGGCTCTCTGGGGACAGGGCAGGGGTCCTCTGTCAGATACTAGGAGGGAGGAGGCAGGAGGTGAGGAAGAGGATGAGGGCAGCGTCCACCGTTTCCCCTTCTGCCCCTCCAGGAAAGAAGGATGCCAGCCCGGTTGTGGCATGAGTCACTGCAGACATCGAACTGCCTGTTAGTGGCCACGTGCCACAAACTGGGTGGCTTCAAACAGCGCCAAGTGCTCTCCTACAGCTCTGGAAGCCAGAAGTCCGAAGCCAGCCTCGCTGGGTTAACAAGGACGTGTCGCAGGGCTGGTTCCTGCTGGAGGCTCCGGGGAGGTGCCCGCATTCCTGGGCTCGGCCTCTTCCTCCACCGTCACAGCCGGGCGCCTTGCTTGGTCCCTCTGCTCTGACCCTCCTGCCTCCCCCTGAGAAGCACCCACCCAGGGGATCCATGATAATCCTGGCCTCAAGGTCATCGAGCCCTTTGCCCCATCAGGTCACATATGCACAGGCTTGGGGGACTGGGAGGTAGATGGCTTTCGGGGGGCACTGTTCCACTCACACATACTGTCACTTGTCAAAATGGAGAACATCAGGTGCAAAGTGGCTCAATTTGGGGCCCAGAGAGTGTATGCAGCTGGTGGGCTGGACCTGCAGGGAGGGGTGTCCCTGAGGGTCTTGGACATGAGGGGCAAGGTCAGAGCAAGGCCAGGGGAGGGACAGTTGTGGGAGTAGACTGACGGGGATGAGGGGCTGGCAGGGGCACATGCATGAAAGCTGGGGCAAAGGTCCAGGTAAGAGGAGGGGCAGGGGCCTGAATCCTGGAGCCCCCTGCATCTGAGTGGTCTGTGATGGGGTTTGGGGCAAGAGGATGGATACCCTGAGGAAGCCTGAGCTGAGGGGCTGGAGATGGGATGGGTAGGTGGCTGGACTTGGGGAGGTGGAGCAGGGCTATGAGAAGATGGGCCATGGGGGCTGGGCTGGGTGGGATGGGGCCTTGGGGGTTGGGTTGGGTGGGTTGGGGCCTGGGGGCTGGGTTGGGTGGGTGGGAGGGGCCATGGGGGCTGGGTTGGGATGGAATGCCTCATGGGAGCTGGATTGGGTGGGTGAGATGGGGCCATGGGGGCTGGGCCAGGTGAGTTGAGGCCATGGGGCTGGGTTGGGATGGGATGGGCCATGGGACCTGGGCTGTGTGGGATGGGCAGGCTGGTTGAGCTGGGATGGCCGTGGTGGTTGGACTATCTGCTCCAAGTCGGCTGGGCTGGGTGGGGTGGGTTGCTTGTTTGTGGGTGCTGGCTTTGTGAGTGTCAGGAAGAGCTGGGCAATGCCTGTGGCTTCCCGTAAGTATTCTTGGCCTCCATGTGTCCCACAGAACAAAGGTGTGACTTGTGTCCCGGCAGCTGGAGGCTGATGCTGTGGAGGGGCGTTGCCCAAGCATCCTCATCTGGCTCCACCTGAGATGTGACCAGCGACTACCTTCCAGGCAGCTGGCTGCAGCTGACCTTCTCCGGAAGAGGTCACACTGGGCCAGCTGTTCTTGGGGGAGTGGGGGCAGGCCATCTTGCCGCAGTGCTCCCAGAGATGTCCTTGTGGCAGAGCATCGGGGAAGGGGGCGTCCGCAGGGGACCACCCCACAGTGGTGGGGGCCAGTCCCAGCTCACCTCCACGGCTGGGAGAACCTGCTCCACCTCAGCCTGACCCGGAACAGACGTTATCACTCCTGCAGCCCTCCACCCTCGGCCCACGGCCAGCAGGGCCGCCGGGCTCGTTCCCAGGGCTGGGCCGGTGGCTGGCGGTCAGTACCTGCCTGCTCTGGGGGATGCCAGCTCCTTGCAGCACCCAGCCCCTCCCAGGCAGCCAGACAAACGGGTCTGGGGCTGCAACGCCCCCTCTCTTTGGAGCGATGACTCAGAAGGGCAAGGAGAGTGGGTGGGGGCAGGTGGCCCCTGTGTCCCGTGAACAATGCCCCTATTCTTCCTTCGCAAACGCCCAGCCGGGATGGTGGGGGCAGCGTTCTGGAGACTCTAGCTCAGACAGTCCATGAGCTGAGGGGCAGGGAGGATGGGCCTCGGCCCCGCCCGGAGGCAGACGCCCAGGCCTCCCCGTTCAGTCCTGGAGGGACCCGGCGGGGCAGTGGGGGCCGTGGATGCGAACCCCCACCCTGCAGGTGACCCAGGGCTGTCCCTTGCACTTCCCACTACACGCTGCCAGGAAGCATGGCTCTGGAGACACACATGCTTCCCCCCCCCACACCCACCGCCTCGCGAGAGCTCTGGCAGACCCTCAGCTTCTCTAGGCCTTGGCCTCCAGTCTGCGAAATGGGATCATGATACAGACCTCTCCTGCAGTGGGCGGGGGGGGGGGGGGGGGGCGTGGCCCAGCCCCTCTGTCTGAACGAGGACTTGGACTACCTCCCTTCTGACCTCACTCTGTACTTTCTAACTGAGGAAGCTCCTTGTTCCGGCTCATCCCGTAACTCAGGCGGAAGACCCCAGGGGAAGCGTGCCCTGATGGGACCCGCAACGAGCCCTCCAGCACAAGGACGGCCCCGAGCCAGCGGGACCCCCACGTGACAGACCCCAAGACAGTGATCAACCTTGACTGCCCACCTGCACAGACCTGCCCACCTTCGCCCCACATTCTCCTTACATAAACTGCAGGGACTTCCAGCGCTTTGGAAGCCGTGTTGGAAAGGCCAGTCCGCAGTCCTCCCAGGAGCGGCCTCGCGGAAATAAACCCCTTTCTTATGTCATCGCCACTTGTCTGTCCGCCTCCGGATTTTCTAAGTGGCAAGCGGCTGAGCCGGTCAGTTTGGGAACCCTGGAGCCAGGTGCTCCCACACCCCTGCCCCCCAGCTACATGTCCCCTCTGCCCACAGGCTGAAGGGAGAACCCCAGAGCATGGGAGAAGTGTGAGGACAGAACTCGGGGACTCAGAGGCCAGGGAGGTTGGGGTCCAAGGGAAGGGCAGCCGAGGTGGAAGGGGTTTTGCTGGTGAGTGGAGGCCCCGAAGGAGTGCACCTGGGGGGCCCCCAGCGAGGGCAGGGCAGGAGAATTCTGTGTGGCTCCTTCTGGCGTGGCTGGGACGGATGGTGCACGGATGGAGGGTGCTGCAGATTTGGAGGCCGGACGGGCAGGTCACGGGTATTGTGAGGAGCCTCGAGTGCCGAAGTGAGGGGCTGAGTCTGTTTACAGGCGATGCCTTTGCAGGGTGCTGACTGCAGGAAGCACACCCCTCTCTCGGCCCCAGCCCACCACTCACGGGTCTGCCCTGAGTTCCTAGGATGGTGGCCTCAAAGGAGGCTCAGGCCCTGGGCAGAGGCCTCCGTGTAGGCCGGGTTGCGGGGGGTCTCCTGGGGCCAGAGGTCCAGGGTGGAGCAGCCGCACCAGGGAGAGGGCAGAGGCCTCCGTGTAGGCCGGGTTGCGGGGGGTCTCCCGGGGGCCAGAGGTCCAGGGTGGAGCAGCCGCACCAGGGAGATACCTGTGCGGCGTCCACGTGGGCACTGGGGACGCGTCACGAGCAGGACCAGCCAGGCCCCGGCCCCCAGGAGCCGATGGCCCCGGGCGGGGGCCGCGGCGGGAGAGACGAATGTCCTGAGTCAGGAGGGGACAGCCACTCGAAGAGCCATTGAGAGAGGGGGCACAGGGCTCTGGCCGGGGGCATGTCACAGCTTACATGGGAGGTCGGGGTGATGACCCAGGGAGAAAGTGAGCCTCCTGACCACTGGGGGCAAGTGTCCAGGCAAAGGGACAGGGCAGCAAGTGGGAAGGCCCCAACGTGAGCAGAGGAGCCCGGGAGCCGCCCTGAGGTGCTGGAGCCGCTCCTGGGGCAGCAGAGACGGGAGGAGCAGGGGGAAGGCGCCAAGCGCAGGGAGCACGGCGGGAACGGGGCAGAGGAGGGGTGGCGGCCACCGCTCGCCTGTCGTCCCTGGAAGGAACAGCCCGCAGGGATGCGGTCAGAGGGGCAGCTGGTGACACGGGGAGAAGTGTCCCCAGGGAGAGCCCTTCAGGGGAAGACAGAGTCAGAGAGAAGCAGGCAGGTCACCGAGATGACCGCGGGGTCCCTGGGCGCCAGGAGAGGCCCCGGGCCCAGCTGACCTCTGAGCCCGTGACGAGAGGCCTTCGTGCGGTCGGCAGGCTCAGCCAGCAACTTCCTTCCCTTTCTTCAGGCGGCTTCCGCTCTTGGGGTGTGTTTTGGGGGGGCAGTCGTGGGAGGCTGGGCTTTGCCCCTGGGCTCCACCTGCCCTGTCCCATCCGACGCCCTGCAGCACCACCTGGGGGAGGCAGCCCCTCTTGCCGGCCACAGCCGGCCCCCTGCCCACAGGGGCCCGTGTTCCTGAAGGCCCTTCAGGTCCTCTCCCACAGGCCACTGTCACCTGGGTGGCTCTGCTGGTCCCACCTGCTGGGACCTCCGACCTCTGCCCACCCAGCCCCCACCACGGAAGGTCTCAGGACCTGCCCGGCAGCTCAAGGAGTCCAGGCCCTGTGCCCCCGTGGGGGACAGAGCAAGAGCACTGCATCACCCCGTCCCTGACCCTCAGTCCCAGCGCCCTTCTCTGTCCTTTCTCGCTGCCCAGTCCTTCTGCCCTTGTGCTGGGTTGACTAGTGCTCCCCGCCGACCCCTGCCCCAACAAGAGATACCCACGTCTGTAAGTGTCAGTTTTATGGGTCAACTGGGCTGGGCCCCAGGGAGCTCAGATGTTCGGTCAAACACGATTCCGGGTGTGTCTGTGCAGGGGTTTCTGGATGAGATGCACACGTGATGGGTGGACTGAATAAAGCAGATGGTTTGCCACAGGGTGGGTGGGCCTTGTCCAATCAGTTGAAGGTTGGACTAGCTCAAAAGGTTGACCCTCCCCTGAGTCAGAGGGAATCCCTGCCTGATGGCCTTTTCCTGCCTTCAGACGACTGGAACTGGAACGCCGGTTCTCCTGGGGCACCAGCTTGCCAACTGGAGCTCTTGGGACTTGGCAGCCTCCGTAATCATGGGACCCCAGTCCTTGTAAGATGGTGGGTAGATAGACGAATGGATGGACAGAGAGACAGATATCCTACCGGCGGTCTGTCTGGAGGACCCTGACTAACACAACACTCTGATCCCCGGAACCTGAGAGGACGTGCCTCACTGGGCAGAGGAACTTGGCGGGTGTACCCGAGTGCAGGGGGGACTGTCCTGGAAGGTTTGGGTGGGTCCTAACTGCAATCCCAAGGGTCCCGACGAGATGGAGGCAGGAAGGCCAGAGACAGGGAGCTTCGGAGGACACCAGGCCACTGCCCCTGTGGTTGGGGGACGGGGCCACGCACCACCGAGTGCAGCGCCCCCAGAAGCTGCCAAGGGCCAGGAGCGGATCCTGCCTCTGAGCCTCCAGGAGAGCCAGCCCCGAGGATGCCCTGATTTTAGTCCAGTGAGACCCACGTTGGACTCCCCACTCCCAGACTGTAAGGGGTGTTGAGCCTGCACGTTGGCCGTGGGAAGGGGATACGGCCCTTGTGGAGGTGACTCACCCTCCCGGCCGGCCCAGACTCCCCGTTTTCACAGTGACAGTCTTCTCGTCCCTGGGGCAGCCAGGGCGGCTGGTCAGTCTCCTTGTCCCTCTCGTGTGTTAGTCCCCGACTTGCCAAGGAGCGACGACGTTGCCCGCGTGCCCACTGTGCCGGAGCAGAGCGCTGTGTCCGTCCCGCCCTCCTCGGAGAGGGGCCCACTTCATGGTGAGGACATCGAGGCATGGACGGGTCAGGCAGCCCCTCAGCAGTGGTCAGGAGCCTGAGCCCCACGACCACCGAGGGGGGCCCCCAGAGAGGAGTCTCCTCCCCAGACAGCGCCTCCCCAGCTCCCCGACACTCCCGGGCCCTGTGCCTCACGTCCTGCTGACCTTGCTCGTCACCAAGTGCAGCCCCGGCGGAGACCCAGGGGGCCTCTGGGGGTCAGTGCCAGGAGCCCCCAGTCCCCGCCAGCGGCAGGGGCCAGGCGGGGTGGTGACAGCAGCCTGCTCGGCCCTCCTCCAGCCCTCCCGGCTCCCCTGCAGGCCAGCGACAGAGGGCTGGGCACTGTCACCTCGTGCGCCACCCGGAAGCAGCCCCCCAGCATGGGCGGGCCTGCCTGCCCCTGACTCCTCGGGAACCCTGCTTCTGTTTTATCAGTTTTACCTTCTTACTGCTGGGGGCAAACAGCTCCCTGAGGCTTGTGCAGAAGCACTGGGACCTCGTTTGCTCAGAGCCACTTCTGCAAACACCACGGACGGGGCTCACAGCAGAGACTCACTGTCCCCCGGTCCCGGAGGACGCCCAGGATGCAGGCGCGGGCAGGGCGGGGTCCTCCCGAGGCCTCTCTCCTCGTGTGTGGACGGCCGTGCTCTCCCTGGGTCCTCACGGGGTCGTCCCTCCGTGCAGGTCTGTGCCCCGATCCCCTCTTCTCGTCAGGACCCTGGTCTCGCTGGGTCAGGCCCATCCCGGGGATTCTGTGTCATCTTAAACACTGTAAAGACACGACCTCCGTGTGTGGTCACATTCTGAAGTACTGGGGGCCAGAACTCCAACATATGAATGTGGGGGACACAATTCCGCCGTCACAGGCAGCATCCTCTGCCCCCCACTTACACACGCAGCTTTCTCAGCGGGTTCTTCCTACGCGTACTTGCACCTCCGTATTTCCCACTACGCAGTGCAGAGCCCTAGCCTTCTCTGGTCACGCCCGGGATCCCCACCTTCCGACCCCTCTGCCGGCGCACCGGGGCTGCCAGTCCTCTGTTCTCTGCACTCCAGAGTCCCCAGACTCCTGTGCTCACTACAGCAAGGCCTTGGGGGCTTGTCAGAGACCATTCCTCTCCCCTGAAAACTTGCTGATGGTCCCCAGTGCACCTGGAAGCAGGACCAGGTCCGTGTGGTCTCCCCAGGGCCCCACAGCCCGGCACTTCACCCCCGCTGAGCACGGCCGCCCCCTTGGGCGCCCCGTAGACCCTTCCCCAAGTGGCCCGCGGCGCCAACCCCAGGGCTAGCTTGCTGTCCGTGCCCCCTGTCCTCCAGTCCTGAGGCCCTGCCCCCCAGTGCAAATCGACAGCACATTTCCTTTGAGCCGCCGGACACCACGTTCACGGCACCTGCTCGGGAGAGGTCACGTGCTGCGCGCCCGAGGTCCCCTTGTCCCTGCCTTTATCAGCAGCCGCTTGCTGTGGCGTCCGCGACACGTGACCACGCACTCAGGGCCTCAGAACAACACAAACACATCACTCCACAATCCCGGGGGTCAGAAACCTGGACGGGTCTCGCTGGGCCAAACTCTGGGGGTCACTGGGCCGTGCTCCTTCGGGAGGCTCTAGGGACACGCCGGCTCCTTGTCCCTTCTGGCTGCCCGAGGCCCCACATTCTGTGGCTCATGGCCCATGTTCGTCTTCAGAGCCAGCCACGGCAGCCAGTCCTGGTGCCGGGGCCTCCCTCCCGCCTTCTGCGAAGTCACATGTCCCGCTCCCGCCCTGAACACCCTGTGACCACAGGGCTCACCAGGATAATCCAGGGTAATCTCCGGCTTCAGGGTCAGCTGCCTAGCAACCGAAATTCCATGTGCAACCTCGTTTCCCCTTCGTGGGGTAGCAGAACCTGGACGCGGTTCCTAGGGTGAGGGCATGCCCGTCTTCAGGGACACTGTTCTGCCCGCCTCAATCGCTGTCACGTTACTTTTCACTGACGACCAGTGTCCCAGAACTCGCATGCGTCCATTTCAGCGCAGATGCACGGGTGGGCGGCTTCCAGCCGTGGGTGTTCCTCGTGCCAGGCTTCGCGTGGACATCCGGTTTTGACTCTCCTGGGTGGACATCCAGGAGCACGGGGTCGTGTGGGAGAGGCGGGGAGTTTGCGGAGACACGTCCAGATGGTGTCTGCTCTCCACTCACACCAGGGTGTGTGGGGACCCCAGCTGCTCCACACCCTCCTCGGGGCCCTGGTTCCAGGGTTAGCTGCGCCAGTAGGAGTCTCGTGGCCTCTCGATGTGCATTTCTTCTGCGTTTCCCGAATGATTTATGAATTTGAGCACCTTTTCCCTTGCTCATTGGCCACTTGTGAATCTCCGTGGAGTGTGCCTTAAACCTTTCTCCCATTTCTTTGTTGGGTCCTGTTTGTCTTATCATCAGGTGGGGAAAGTTTTTTACATATTCAGGCTCTACAGCCTTCACTTTTTTGCAAAAACTCGATGTTTTGCAAATATTTTCCCCCAGCTGGTGGTACGTGTTTGCGTTCTTTTGACAGCGTCTTTCAAAGAGAAGTTTAAAAAAAAAATTTTTTTTTGATGACGTCAAATTTATTGATTTTTTTGTACTGTTTTTTGGAGTGCCGAATTTAATAAATCTTTGCCGGACTCAAGGCCAGTATGATTTTCATCTGTGCTTTCTTCCAGAAGCTTTATAGTGGGATCTCTGACATTAGGTCTCTCCTCCCTTCTGAATGAACTCTTGTCTACAATGCCAAGTAAGGGTTATGTTCCTTTCTACGGCTACCCAGTTGTTCCAACACCTTCTGTTTAAAAAGTAATCCTTTCTCCATGGATTTGCTTTGGCAACTTGGCCGAAAACCAGTCGACCAACATGTGTGGGTCCAGTCTGGACGCTGTTCCGACGCTCACGGTCTGGGCTTTAATGGAGCTCGGACACTAGGTTCCATGTCAGCTCCCTGAGTCCCCAGTGTTCTTCTGCAACGTGATTTTAGCCACCTTACATCCTTGCATTTTTTTTTTTAAAGATTTTATTTATTTATTTGACAGAGAGAGAGACACAGCAAGAGAGGGAACACAAGCAGGGGGAGTGGGAGAGGGAGAAGCAGGCTTCCCGCCGGGCAGGGAGCCCGATGCGGGACTCGATCCCAGGACCCTGGGACCATGACCTGAGCCGAAGGCAGACGCTTAACGACTGAGCCACCCAGGCGCCCCCAAATCCAATGAATTTTTAAAATTAATTTATTTTTGTAAATTCCAGTATAGTGATCCGCCAATTCTATGCATCACTTCTCAGCGCTCGTCAGGACGAGTGCACACCCTCATTCCCATCCCCTGTCCCCCTGGCCCCCCTCCGCCGACCCCTCTCCTGTCCCCTGCCCTCCTACCTCCCCATATCCTGTCCCCTCTGCTGTCCGCCATCCCCCGCCTCCCCCGTCCCCTATCCCTCATCCCCTCCCTTGTCTCGTTTCTTTGCTCGTTTGTTTTGTTTCTTAGATTCCGCACATGAGTGAAATCATACGGTATTTCCCTTTCTGACTTATTTCCCTCAGCACTACACCCTCTAGGTCCATCCATGTTAAAGGTGATTTTATGTATTTCTATGCCGTGTTTCCATTTTCGATCTGCTTGAAACGCTCTCTAATTTTCCTCTTGAGTTCTCTGATGCACATTACTTAATTTCTATATTGTTTTCATTTACCATTTGCTGCATGGCCAGTTACACATGTGGTGGCTTCCAGCAACACCCCCTTCTCTCCGCTAGTCCCAGGGGCCAGGATCCGGCTAGGCAGCGCTGAAGCCGGGGTACTGGTGGCCTGGCCCCCATCTGGAGCCCAGGGTCCTCTCTGCTCATGCCTGTCGCTGGCTGAACTCAGGCCGTTGCAGCTGGAGGACTGACGACCGTGCCTCCCGGCTGGCCCCGCACACTTGGCACTATTCTCAGCTCCCTGAGGCCCCTCTCAGGTCCTCGCTCCTCCGCTCCCGAAAAGACCAACCTCTTCTCTCTCCTGCTTCAGATCTCTGCCTTGGAACTCTCTGATGGCGTTGGGCCCCACCCTGAAAATCTCCCTATCTTAAAGCCAACTGAATAGTAACCTTAATTACATATGCAAAACTCCCTTTGTCCAGTTAACATGAAAGAGTAACACCGGAAGGCACAGGTCATGAGTCCATCTTAGAATTCTGCCCGCCACACAGGGATTTTCCACATACTGTTCTCTTTGACGTTCAAATTCAGTTTTATTGTGGCCTCACTCTGTGTGATTTGAATCCTTTTAAATTTACTAAGAATAGTTTTATGGCCCAAAATATGGTTTACCTTGGTAAATGCTTCATGTGTACTTGAAAAGAATGTGAATTCTGCTGTTTTCAGGGTGGGGTGTTTTATAAATGTCAGTTATGTTGGTTGGATTGGCAGTGGTAATCAACTCTTCACTGCCTTCCTGACTTTCTACTTACTTCTCTCAATTATTGACAGAGAGTTGCTCAAATCTCCTCATGTAATTGTGGATTTGGGGGCGCCTGGGTGGCTCAGTCGGTTAAGCATCTGCCTTTGGTTCAGGTCTTGATGCTGGGATCCTGGGATTAAGCCCCGAGTCAGGCTCCGGCTCATCGGGGAGTCCGCTTCTCCCTCTCCCTCTGCACCTGCCCCCTGCTTGTGTGCACTCACGCGCTCTCTCTCTCTCTTTCAAATAAATAAATAAAATCTTAAAAAAAAATAATTGTGGATTTGTCTATTTCTCGTTACAGCGCCAATAATTTTTGTTTTATGTATTTTAAAGCACTCTTATTAGGTGTGTTAACACTTAGGATTGTTATAGTCTCTTGATGAATTGACCCCCTTATCATTGAAATGACGCGCTCTCTCTCTCTCTTTCAAATAAATAAATAAAATCTTAAAAAAAAAAATTGGATTTGTCTATTTCTCCTTACAGCGCCAATAATTTTTGTTTCCCCGGTGGGAGACCGCTCTGTTTCTGTTCTCGTTTTTATTTCCTTAGAAGGTTTTGACATGGAGGCCGCAACTATTTCTGGAGCAGTGAAGCCAGTTTTTGCTTGGTTCTGTGTTGCGATCTAATCGAGACTTGTAGCAGAAGAACACACAGACATGAGCTTTTGTAGATAAAGTAGAAGGAAGATTGTTCCGGCAGATGATAGTGTGTTTCTGATACACATCGGGGAGACCATTCCTGCCGAGATGAAGCAGCAGGGACCAGGTTCACCCTCCATCCTGAAACCAACCAAGTTTCTAAAAATACGGGGAAAAATTGTTTCTCAGGCATTGGATGCCTGGCAATTGCAGGGCAGGGGTCCTTGAGAGAGGAAACCAACATGTGAGAACAAGAGTTGCACCAGCCACCTGCCTGGAGAGAGCTTTCAGGATCCAGAGAGGTTTTAACCTGCCAGTAGGCAGCCCCTGATGCAGGTGCTGTGTTCCTGGGCCCCAAGTTCACCTCCTGGTGTACCTCCGCCCCCCAACATGGACCCAGGACACCCTTGAGCCTACAGGAAGGTGAGTGTGTGTGGGGGGGTCACATCTCTGCCTTTGGGCACTAGATCTGAATTAGTGTGAAATCTCTAGAACCAGAGCAGGACTTCAAGGGCCCTGCTCTCAATCCAGGTGGCACTGGGAGCTATAAGCAAAACTGACCTGGTCACAGGTCAATATGGACACTAGACTTATAGACAATTCAATATGGACACTAGACTTATAGACAAAAGGGAGCAAGGACATCAGCATGGCCCGCCGTGAGCTGCTGATGGGAGTTTCTACCAGACCCCGCTTAGAGATCTGGAGGGAAATAATACACAGTTCCTGATACCCGTTTCTTTATATTTTGTGTGTTTTGAGTGAGAACAAGTTTTGCTGATGGATGCAGAGTGGGATATGAAGCAAGGAGGGGTTAAGGTGTATGGCCCGAGCCCCCAAGGGAGCAGGGCTTCTCTTTGCAGAGCTGGGCACATCAGAGGAAGGAGGAGGCTGGGGATGGGAGCATGCAGGGCTTGAGGGTGGGACACCCACGCCGTAAGCTGAGAGTTGGATTCAGGAGGAGTTCAGGCTAGAGGTCTGTGGATACATGGAATTTAAGGCACGGGAATCACTAATCTCCCTGGGGATGGAGCACACCCAAAGGAGAGACAGGGTGGAGGCTGAGGTCATGAGGCATTTCAAACTGGGGGAAGATGGAGTGTTGAAGAAAGTGGCAATGGAACCATTATTTCACAGCCAGGAGAAGGTGTGTGCCTCATCTCCACAAAAACCCATCCCAGATAGATCGATGGTTGAACAGTAAAGAGTGGGGGGTGCCTGGGGAGCTCAGTCGTTAAGCGTCTGCCTTCGGCTCAGGTCACAATCCCAGCGTCCTGGGATCGAGCCCCGCATCGGGCTCCCTGCTCCGCGGGGAGCCTGCTTCTCCCTCTGCCTCTGCCTCTCTCTCTCTCTCATGAATAAATAAATAAAATCTTTAAAAAAAAAAAAAACTTAGAAATATTCTAACAAGAATTGTGTGAGGCTAAATGAAGCCACTGAAACCGTATGGAAGAACATAAGAGAAAAACCTGAATAATCGGGTGTTAAGTTATTTTTAAAAAGATTTATTTAAGGGCACCTGGGTGGCTCAGTCGTTAAGCGTCTGCCTTCGGCTCAGGTCACGATCCCAGCGTCCTGGGATCGAGCCCCGCATCGGGCTCCCTGCTCGGCGGGAAGCCTGCTTCTCCCTCTCCCACTCCCCCTGCTGTGTTCCCTCTCTCGCTGTCTCTCTCTCTCTCTGTCAAATAAATAAATAAAATCTTTAAAAAAAACCCCAGCGAAGGTGGAGCTCTACAAGGAGCAGCGCAGACAATGATGGCAGCAGAGTGGAGTGGATGAGAAGAGTCTCTGGAGGTTGAGGGTCAGGGTCCCAATCCTGGCTGGGCCAGGTGTGACCTCTGTGACCCTGTGAAGGTCACAAGCCTCCATGCCTCCCATTCCTCATCTGCACAATGGAATAAAGGTAGGGTTACCTTCCAGAATAAAAGGCCGGGCCCAGATGAGTCACTGGATATGAGTTGGCCATCATCGTCCTCATTACTGTTTTTATGTTTTGTGGCTTTAGTGTCTCAGAGGCGGGGGACAGCCTTTCTAAGTGTGACACTAAATCCAGAAGCCAAAACCCTGAAAGACTCATGAATTTGGTTACATACACTTGTTCTTTTATGTTTAATTAGGTTAAAAAATTGTTGAGTGTTTCATTAAGTAAAAACCTAAATGGGCAAAGTCAAAAGGGCACTGACAAACTCGGAATGAGTTACGATCACAGAAGTTTCGTTTCCCTAATATACAAGGAGCGCCTATAAATAATTTTCTTAAAAAGAATCCAATGGAAACGTTGACAACCAAGATAAGCAAAAATTCAGAGGAAAGGAAATACAGTTGGCCTAAATATATGAAGACAATAAAAGAAATGTGGATGAGAACACAGAGATACCATCAGTTTCTTATCAGATGAGAACAAAGCCAAACAAACAAAGGCTTTAACGTGCACACAGGTCTATAAAACAAGAGAATGGGGCAAAAAGTACCGGGTGCTTTGCTGGAGGGAATATGAATCAAAACAACTTCTGCAAAGACAATTCGATAAAATGCAGTGAATTTGCGGCGTACATAACCTTTGACACAGCAGGTCGCATTCCGGGATTTCTCACACAGACATCCTTGCACACATGTGTGCTAGCGGGGGTCCACCAGACCTGGAGGGCTGGTCAAGTATGTATGGAACACCCATGCTGCACACGTAGCTACAGTAGAAATAAGAATAAGAAGGGTCCTTACATACACTCGGAATGATCTCTGAGACTTTTGTTAAGCAAAACCAGAAAATACGGCACAGAATGATTGGTACGGTATGCGTAGAAAAGAGGAATCCCAATCATATTTTTTAATGTTCCTTTACTGTACAGGATATCTCAGGATGGACACAAATGCATCTGGGGACACAGGAGTCTTCTGGGAGGAAGGGGGTATGCGGAGGTAGAGAGGGGAAGCTGTCCATCAAGAGTTTTGACTGTACACCCCTCTGAGTTTAGAGCCATGTGAACATACTACTTAGTCAAAAACAATAAATTGAATTCTAAACATGTTTCACGAAAATCCATTAACAGAAAAAGAAGGAAAACCATGTGATCATCTTATAGGCTGTGGAAATTTTCCTTATAAAATTCAACATCTGATTATCATTTTTTTAAATGAATATCATAGCCAATTAGAAACCGAAGGGAATTTCTTTAGCTTGATAACAATTAGCTACGGCAAATACTATATGATGAAATACTAAAAGTGTCTTTTTCAAATCAAAGATATAACAAGAATGCCCACGGTCACGGTTTGTTCTTTAGCATTAGCAGAAAGCCTGGACAGCCTATAGACTAACCAAATCAATCTAAGGAAGGGAGGAAAAGGATAAGGATGTGAGAGGATGGAAGAAAATTCTTATCAATTTCAGATGATGTCACTACTAAAACTCAGAGAATCTACAGGAAAAAAAATTAATAAGGGAATTTAGCAAGACTCCTGGATAAAAGATCAATATACAACAACCACAAAAATGAAATGCCTTTGTACAAACTAGGAGCATCAGAACATATACTTAAAAATTACACACATCATTTACAATAGTAAAAAAAAAAGGTACCTGACAAACATGTTTATGACATTTGTGGAAATAATTATAAACACTGTGTCGAAGGATTGAAAGGAAACTAAATTAGTGGAGGGGTAGACCTCTGCTCCCCGAGGGCTTAACTCTCTGCAGACTCATCTGTAACCTGCCTAATTCTGTTCAGTTTCAGGACAGTTTCCCATTAGACTAGACAACCTGGTTCTAAAATTTATATGTAAGAACGGTATTGTCAAGAATTACCTTGTATTTAGTAACTGGAGAGAGACAGAGACAGAGAGAGTGTGAGGTGGGGACCTGTTCCTTGATTTTCTTTCCTCTTTCTGGTGCGTTCTACCTCTGATTTCACGTCTTCCGAGCTGCAGGTACACTCGGGTTTTATTGTTCTTGGACTGGCCTAATGTTCTTTTTCTGGGAAGTTGTTCATCCCAAATACAACTTCAAATTGCTTTGTATGCAGTTGTTGATAGCGTATTTTGAAAAATTTTGGATGCACCTGTATTTGTCTCCTTTTCACTGTTGATATTGTAGGTTTATCCTCTCCCATCTCTCTCCATCTCTCTCTCCATCTCTCTCTCCATCTCTCTCCCATCTCTCTCTCTCCATCTCTCTCTCTCTCTCCATCTCTCTCTCCATTTCTCTCTCTATGTCTTTTTCTCCATCTCTCTCCCTCCATTTCTCTCTCTCTCTCTCGGGTCTTGTGAGCACTTCTGATACGTCTTTGTTTTCAATGTCATTAATTCCTACTGCATTTTTAAAAATGTGTTTCTCTTAAATTCTGGGAAGGTGGTTATTCACTGTCTTCTCCTTCATATGCACTGTGACCACCCCTCTGATCTCAGCCCGGTGTCCTTTCCAGTGGAGAGAACCTGGTTTTCCGAGCACAGCGCCGGCTGCGTTACTGAGGCTCTGCTTCACAGCGTTTCTTGTTTTCATGATTGCTTTGTGCCAAGCTCTATCTAATTTCCATTATGAGTTATTCTTTGCTCTCCAGCTATTTTAGAATGTCTATTTTTTTTCAGGCTCAAAAATGCATCTTATATACTCTTGTTGCTTTATTTTTCTAACTTCCTTGTAATACGATCAGAGACTGGGGTCAATGTGATGCAAATTCACTGACATATGCGAGATGGACTCTGTGGGCTCACCTGTCATCAGGTGTCACAAATGTGTGCCTGTGGAGAATGCTGATTCTCTAACTGTCGGATACAGGGAACTACATCGGTCTGTTAGACCGAGCTTGTCAACTGTGTTGTTGAATCCTCCAAGCAGCCTGGGTTCCAGAAACTGCAAGTAGCTTGTATCAGACTAGCTCTCCGTAGACAAAATATACATCTTTTTGACTTCCTACAGGAACTTGGCAGAGCTACAAGCAGGCAGAAGCCTGATGGGATTCAATGTAAGGGCAAACCCTGGGGGCTCTGATCCTGAGGGTCTCCAGCCCGGGCAGCAGGGTGGCCTCAGTGCGAGCAGCAGGCTCCATCTTGGTGGGCTCAAGGGTCAGAGGGCAGAGTTTGGGGTGAGGGAGGAAATCCCAGGTAGGGAAGGGCCATAGAGAGGGGAACAATCCGCATTAACTTACTCCAGATCCGGGGCTCCTGACCCCTAAACCAAGCGTGTGCAGGAGGAAATCCAGGAGCCTGGCTGAGAACAACAGCAGGAGCCTGAAAGAGCTCGGAGCTCTCAGAAGATGCTCACCAAAGCAGCACCAGAGTTAAAGTCTGAATCCCAGCAAAGTAGAGACTCTGGTACACACCTAGGGCATCCATCAAAACCCCAGAAGGGCCCTGGCCTCAGAGCACAGACTGTGCCCCAAGATTAAGTCCCAGGACAGAGCGAGGTGTGAGACGAAGACTTTGCAAGTTCCAAATGTGTGGGTAGAAAGTAAATGGTCCGCTCCCTAAAGGCAATGCTAGAAATCGAGGGTGGATTTGAACTCGCAGATATGACAGATGAGCAGAAATGGACCAATTTCTAAAAACCCACAGACTACTCATATTCGACTGAGACAAAATACATCATCTGAATGTCCCTAAAACTACTGAAGAAATTGAACGTGCAATTTAAAACCCCCGAGAAAGAAATCTCCAGGCCCTGGAAGAATTAGCACCAATGTTAACACAAAGTCTTCCAGAAAATTGAAACTCATTCTGTGAAGCCAACTTTGTCCTGATACCAAAACTAAAGACAGTGCAAATCAGTTTCAAAACCTTCAGAAGATGTAAGTGTTACAGAATATTTTATTTGGGCCCAAATGGAAATTAGGAAAAAAAATTAAAAATACTTTAAGAAGCCTCCAAATATTTGATATTTGGCCAAAAAAAAAATTATAAGGGAAATTAGAAAGCATTGGAGTTAAATAAAAATGAAAGTAAAAACACGCCATCGTG
Organism: Neomonachus schauinslandi; assembly: GCF_002201575.2. Classification (NCBI taxonomy): domain Eukaryota; kingdom Metazoa; phylum Chordata; class Mammalia; order Carnivora; family Phocidae; genus Neomonachus; species Neomonachus schauinslandi. The sequence goes on from NC_058413.1 coordinate 1,446,782, forward strand.
GGATGCAGTTATTGCTTAGAAGGAAATGAATAGTTTAGAGGGACTATTTTAGCAAAGAACAAAAATTTAAAATACATTTCCACCTAACTTTAGTTGGAAAACTAAAACTGAGAGCAGATGCCGATAAAGTAAAAGGCAGAAGAATAATAGAGAAAAATTAACACACGGACGCAAAATCCCAGCTAAAGTAAGGGAGGAGAAGAAGGAAGCACAATTCAGGGCCATGGGATGAGGGGCTCTGGCGGCCCACGCGGCTCTCGCATTCTTCCCAAGGAAGGCCGCAGAGCAAGTGGCCTAAGAAGGTCCTTAATGCCCCCGAGGGGCAGAAGGCGGACTGTCCAGAACAGCGGGCATAAGGTCTCCCTCCTGGGTGGTTGGGCTTGCTAGCAGCCCCTTATACCGTCTCGGGGTGTCCTAGATGGGGGGGTGCTCAGCTGGGACACAAACCCCCGGCCTTTATGAGCCTGTGTCAGCCGGGGAGGGGGAGGGCGAGATCTGAAGAAAATAAAAACCAAGATAAATGGAGAGACGGATGCGTTTTGAGGGTCCGTTCCCTCCAGCCCCATTTGCTGGGGAGGCACGAGCAGGGTGGCCGAGAGGGGCCCCCTCTGCTGCGGCCATGGGGTGGAAGAGGAAGTGGTGAGCCCAGGGAGCCCTGTCGCTGAGGCCGAAAGCAGCATTCCTCATCATCACGAAATGCTGTAAACAATCCCAGTGAACTGCGACGTGGGGACAGATAAATGCACGGAGACACGTCCACGTAACCGAAGAATAGGCTGGCAACACCGACCCGGCTGCCGCGTGGATGCGTCTCGGGTGCATCACGCCCCGGGGCGAAGACTGTTTCCTACAGTGGCCGGAACCGCTTTGCTGCCCAGCAGCCGTGCTCCACACCCTCGTCAACCTGTCCTCCTCACAGGTGCGCTGTGTTCCTCACTAGGCTCTGATTTGCACGTTCCCGATGGCTGATGATGCTGAGCATCTTTGCACTTGCTTGTTGGCCACGAGTGTGTCTTCTTCGCAGAAGTGTCTACTGATGAGTGCAGGTTTAATCTGCATTCCCTGATTACACATGGGGGGAATATCTTTTTTATGCATTTACTGGCCATTTGAATTTCCATGCTTGTGGAGTGATTGTTTAAATAGTTTGCCCATTCTCTATTGTGTTATCTGTTCTGTTTTCTTACTGATTTGTTGGGAGTTGACTGTACACCACGTCTTTGCTTTTAAATGTGTTCCAAACCCATTGTCCAATTTGTGGCTTTTCCTTGAACCCTTTTTTATGGTGCCTTTCGATGAATGGAACTTAGGGAGTTAGCTAGATTTAAAAATGTAGTAAAATACACCAATCTAGTTTCCTTTCAAATTTGGTTTAAGAAATCTTTTCCTGCCTTAGGTCATGAAAATACCCTCCTATAGTCTCTTTTAAATGTTTGGGACATTGATCCGCAGAAGGGGTTGTATATTTCTTTCCATGCACGTGGATATCCTCCTGTCCCAGCGCCATGTTCTAGAGTGACTGGCCAGGGCCAGCGTTGCCCTATGTCCCTTGTTCAAACACATACGGCCTGGCCTCTGGAGCTCCATCACACCCCGTTCCTATCAGTCATCCCTCGCCGAGCATACATATACCTTACTATCTCAGCTGTGACAGCTCTGTACACTCATACAGTCTGCTTGGGGACCTTCTCCCGACTTCCTGTTCTCCCAGAGGGTCTTGCTCCTCCTGGCCCTTTGCATTGCTTCACAGATATTAGAGTTAGTTTATTAGTTCCCACCAAACACTGGTGAGAATTCTGATCCAAACTGCATTTAATCTCGAGGTCCTTTTGGGAATATTGGGCATCTTTAGAATATTGAGGGTGTAAGCAATAGATGTGCCTTCGTTCGATCGGGCACTCATCCGTTCAGTATGATGGAACATGAAGAAGCATGCATAATGCTCACATATACAGTTTAAGAAAGTATTATAGAGGAGACAGCCATGCGGCCCTCACTCAGGCCGAGTCACAGAGCGCGGCTGGCACTCCGGAAATGTCTCCCGCATCACATGCAACCGTAACCTCTCCTAGCTTACCTAGTAACCACTCGCCATTGGTGGGTGTTGATTCCGATATCATCCCTGCACTGTATTTGCCAAGATCTTGGTAATCACCCAATACCCATCAATAGTGGAGTGAATAAATAAATGTGGTATTTATACAATGAGTACTACATGGCAGTGAAGGTGAGTGAGTTACGGAGGCATACAACATTATGGAGGATGCGAATAAGCACGCATGTGTCCCGGATATGTGGTGTGTGTATGCGTGTGCGAGCACATATATGTGTACACACATGCGTGCGTGTGAACTGTGTGTGCATCTATGTGGTTGCGTATCCCTTGTGCACCTGTATGCCTATAGCATGTGCGCTCACACGCAGAGGCATGTATGTGCATGCATGTGGGAGTGCATGTGCACGTGTGGACACGTGCGTGTGTATGTGCGCCTCTTCGTATATGTGTACACATACATGCACGTGTGCATGCTCAGGGTGTGCACGCATGGACACGTGTGTGTGCGCACGCACATGTATGCATGTGTTGTATGTGGATCACATGCATGTGCACCCCTGTTTGTATGTGTGTACGTGTATGTGCAATGTGTGTGTGTTCGCGCGCATGTGTGTATGTGCGTGTACATATGCACATAGGCACATGTGTATGTGAACTTATCAGCATTTGACAAGTTTTGAAGTCCTCAAATGGCGGTTTCAACAATGTCACCATTATTCCAGAGCAGTTGCACAGATGGACACGCGCCAGCAGCGTGCGAGCCTCCGAAGCACCACATCCCTCCCAGAGCGTGGCATTTTCAGTTTTAGATTCCCACCCACCTGGGGAGTGTGTCATATTGTTTATTATACTTGCAATTTGCATTTCCCCAACTGCCAATAAGCACCTTTTCACATAATTGTAGGAAATCTGGAAATGCTATTTTGTGATGAGCTGGTTTCGGTCACTTGCTGATTTTCAGTAGAACTACCTGCTCTTTCCTCACTGAGTTCCAGGAGCCCTTTCATTCTGAATATTCAGCTCCATACATTATCTTTTCACTGTTCATGGGGATGCACTTCATCCACTTTACTGAGGATAAAGTTAAATCCAATCACATGCACAGACTTTAAGTGTATAGCACCGTCCGGTTTAACACATGGACGCTAATTGAACTCTGATTGTATTAGGGTATAAAACAGCTCCATCCCCCCATGAAACCCACTCACGTCTCTTTGGAGTTAATCCACACTGTGCCGCCTGCCCCCACATTCCCACTTGTCTGTCCCAGGCCACCACTGATCTGAGTTCTGTCAACAGTAAATAAGTTTTGTTTGCTCTCGAATTTCACAGGTATTAATTTTCATCTAGCTTCCTCCACTCAAAATCATGTCTGCAGGATTCACTGGTGTTGGGTGTTTCAGTTGTTGATCTATTGTCATTACTGGAATCGAGATGGCAGATTTGTTTGTTCTGTCAACAGCTGATGGACACCTGAGTTGTTTCCAACTTCAGGCCACCGTGACTAAGCAGCCCTGAATATCCTCGTAGAAGGCTTTTTGAAGATACGTGTTTACACATTTCTTCTGTAAGTTTCTAAAATACATGGGCCATAGGAGAGGTGTATGTGTAACTTTATGGAAAACTGCAAGACCACTTTCCAATCTGGTTGTACCTTGTAATTAATTATTTACTTACTGATTTTCACCAGTCGAGTCCTGCACATTTTCAGATCCAGAAAACACTTTTACAAAATATCCTGATCTCACCATTGTTAAACTTCTGGAACTTTTTAAAGAGAGCTTTATTACTGTACAATAAACTGCAGACATTTAAAGTATATGGTTTGCTAACTCTTGACATACATTAGCACACAGTCACCATGCTAAACCTACCCGTTAGTTCCCAAAATGTCTTCACACCCTTTTAGTGTCTATTTCTCCCTCCCAACCCATCCCTAAGCAACACCTGGCCTTCATCAGGTGGATAGCTGAGATTCTCCCTGATATCATTTTCCTTTATCCTTGAGGATCATCTGGTATTTCTCCTCGTGCAGGTCTGTTGGCAGTAAGCCCTCCCATCTTTTATCCGAAAGTTCTTCTTTCACTCCCATTTTTGAAGGCTTCTTTCACCAGATACAGAACTCTGGCTGACAGGTGTGAGCGTGCCCATGCACTTCCGAGATGTCGTTCCGTTGTCTTCTGGCCTCCGTTGTTCCAGATGAGTAGTCAGACGTAATCTACACTGTTGGCCCCAGTATGTAATTTATCATTAGATATGATTTTTTTGGTATGTATCCTGACTGACATTCACTGACCTTGAACTTCACAGTCAACGCTTTTCATCAAATTGGTGAAATTTTCATCCATTTTTCTTTAAATATTTTTTTCTGTGACTTTCTCACCCTACTTGCTCTTGGGGATTCCAGTTACACTTATGCTAGACTATTTGATGTGTTCTGAAAGGTCACTCGGTCCCTCTCTCTAGATCACTGTTACTGGTCTGTCTTTGGCTACCCGGACCTGTCTCCTGTCATCATATAACTGCCAGGGAGGCCATTCAGTAACTTTTTCATTTCAGGCCACTGTACTTTTGAGTTCTAGAATTTCCATTTGGTTCTTTTCAGTCTTAATTCCTCTTGAACACTTTCCTTTATGTTCACATATTAAGACTGTACTTCAAGTCTTGAACATATGTGTAATAGTTGCTTAAAGTATGCTAAATCCCAAATCTGGGTCATTTGGGAGTCTATTTCAATTAGCTGCTATTTTTATTGACCATGGGTCATATGTTTTAAATTTCTTGCATATCTGGCCATTTTTAGTGTGTACTTGCCCATTATAGCTGACACTAGAGGATTCAACTCTGTTTGTATGACACTGGTTTTGTTAGATTCCACATCTAAGTGAGATCAGATAGTATTTGTTATTCTGGGTCCGGCTCATTGCACTGAGCATAACGTCCTCCAGGTTCATCCATCTTGTCACAAATGGAAGGACTGCCTTCCTTTTTAAAGCTAAATAATATTCCACTGTATCTATGTACCACATGTTCTTTATCCATTCATCTGCCAAGGGACAGGTAGGTTGTCTCCATATCTTGGCTGTTGTGAATAATGCTGTAATGAACATTGGAGTGCAGAGCTCTCTGAAATACTATTCTTTGTTTCCTTTGGGAAAATACTCAAGCAGAATTGGGGATCACATTCTATTTTTACATTTTTTGAGGCGCCTCCATACTGTTTTCCAGAGTGGCTGCACCAGTTTGCATTCCCACCGACAGTGCACGAGAGTTCCTCTTTCTCCGCATCCCTGCCAACACTTGTTGTTTATTGTCTTTTGTGTTCTAGCCTTTCTGACAGGTGCAAAGTGATATTTCAGTGTGGCTTTGATGTGTATTTCCCTGGTGATGAATGACGTCCAGGATATTTGCATTATCTGTTGACCATCTTTATGTTTCCTTTTGAGAAATGTTTATTCAGGTCCTTTGCCCATTTTTAAATCATGTCATGTGTTTTCTTGCCGTTGAGTTTCTGCTTTATTTTTAAAAGATATTTTCAATGAGTATAGAATTAAGTCAGTAGATTTTGTTTTCAGTCTTTGATGAGATCACTTCATTTTTTGTGGGGTTTGTTAGTATTTCTGGGGAGAAGGTGGCTGACAGTTTACTTGTTGCTTCCATTCAAGTAATTTGTCTTTTTTACTCTGCCCTCATTAAGATTTTCTCTGTCATTGGTAACTATAATATATCTAGCTGCCAGATTTTTTCTTTCTTTCTTTCTTTCTTTCTTCCTTTCTTTCTTTCTTTCTTTCTTTCTTTCTTTCTTTCTTTCGGAGTTTATAGGGTTTCTTCAATCTGTGACTTGGTGCTTAGGTCAGTTTTGCAAAGTCTCGGCCATTACCTCTTTGACATATTGTTTGGATTCCATCCACTTTCTCCTTCCAAAGTCCGATTACACGTTAGATATTTCCATTATGTCCCATACAGCTCTTCTGTTCCTTTCTGTATTTTTTTAAAATCATTTTGTCTTTCTTCCCCTTTAAGAATTCTCATTTAAGCTGCATCTAATTTGCTGTTAGGTCCATCACACCACCACTGAGGGGTCTGTGCTTTCTATTTCTACAAATCCCATTAGATCCTTTTTCATAATTTCCAGTTTTCTGCTGAATTTCTCCACCTGGTTCCTTAAGTTCTTGAACGTCACAACCTGAGAATTATTAGTAATATTAGAGACACTTCCAGCATCTGAATCTCTCGTGGGTCTGTTCCTATTGTTTATTTTTCCTCTGTTTGCAGGTGGTTCCCATGTTTTTCCATGTGTTCTCACTTCTGGTAGAGTTCCAGGCCTGCTGCTTAAAAAATCCAAGAGAGAATTAGAAGCTCCGTGGGATAGTATAACCTCCAGGGAGCATTTTCTTCTACAATTGTTGGGTGACCATAAAGAGGAACATCTTAGTTTAAGCGAGAATTGAGTTGACTCCAAGTGAGATTTCAGTTCTTGAAAGGGCGGGTCTGCTTCAGCTCATCCTTCCTCCTTGTGGTGGCATTCCAGGGTCCCAACAAAAGTCTGTGGTTCTCACCAGGGCCTCTGAGATGCTCTTTGTCCCTCCTGCCATGAGAGACAACTCACAGTTGTCCTCAACTTCTCAAACTTTCAGCTATGGAAATTGTAGGAATGCGTAATCTCCCAAAGGGAAAAAGTGGTCCCAGAGTCTGACCTCACCTCCTGGGCTCCTTCCCTCCTTTGCTCTAGCTTGGACAGTTAAATAACCGTGATAAGCCCTCCAGTGTCTTGAAAATCTCTTTGGGGGCATCCTGCCTCCCCACCACCAGTTTTTCTAGTTGTTCTCAGCAGCAGAGTTGGTCAAAACAATTTACTTGTCCATTTCCAGAGGCTGAGTTCCTCCTTTTTTTTTTTAAATCCTCTGGGGACTGCTCTTGTTTTTTGGAAAGCCCAGCTGTAGTGTTTAAAAGGATCACAGTTTCCCATGTATGGCTATTTTGTGTGGGGAGATATTTAAGCCTTGTGTTCTCCATTTTGCTATAAATTATAAGTCTCTGCTCGTTTTCTTAATTGCCTCCCAGCAGAATGTAGAAACGGCATCTACACAGTGCTGGGAAAACCACGATCACAGACAAGTGTGGTCTTGGGGTGGGTGGGTTAGTCTTGGTGACCAGGTGCCCCCAGAGCTATCAGAAGTAAAATTCTCTATTTTCATTTTGACCTGAGTAAATGTAAACAGAGCCCTCTCCTCTCAGTTGGGCTCTGGAGGAAACATATTCCACACTTGGGAATTCTGCTCTGGCCCATGAGCTGGGTGACACAGAAGGCCGCCAGCCTCAGCAGGCCCTGCAGCAGGCCCAGCTTGCAGGGCGAGAATCCCCACCAATTGAAACGTCCAGTCCCACAGGCCCTATGGCATTGAAGTGACAACCAAGGGACCAGATGGCACGTGGATGCACCTACAGCCGAGAATCATCTACGTTCTGAGAAGCAGCCGCCGCACACTGCAGGATCCTGCCAGAGACAAGCGCCCGCTTGAGCTCGATGGCTGGGTCCTGCTGTACCCGTCAGTCATGGGCCCCACAGCAACTTGGAAATGGTGTTGCAGGATCAAGCCCAAGGAGAACCAGCGCGCTCGTGTAAGCTACGTGACCGACTAGTCTGGACCACCTGTCACCCAGCACAGTGCCCTCCCCCAGCTCATGCCTATGGCCGTAGGGCGGTCCCCTGTGACCAGGGGGAAGAGAAGGAGGAAGCCTGAGCTTGACTTCTGGAAGGCTTGGCTCACATGTAGGTGCGAGGCAAAAGGAATGGCTGTTACCCGCTGTCCACTGTCACAGGTGGCCTTCAAAGGTATTGGAGGAGGAACGCCCATGCATGGTGACACGCTCCGTTAAAGCGCAAAATTGGAAGTGATCCACGTGCCCCTACGTGGGGCCTGGTTGGATAAACCACAGGGCACCCACTCACCGAGTCCTGTGTGGCGGAGGAAGGAGGGAGACGTCCACA
>NC_058413.1:1455329-1478474 GCF_002201575.2 Neomonachus schauinslandi
GGGGCCAGTTCAGAGGAGGGAGAGGCCCAAGGGGCAGCTGGAGGCTGGAGGCTGGGCTGGGAGGCCGGCATCTGAGCAAGAAGCCCAGCCCAGGGCCAGGGTGGGCTCTCGGCCGGTAGATGTGGCTGGAGCAGGAGGTGCTGGGGGGTCAGACAGAGAAAGGTGGGGGTGGAGGCCGGCTGGAGCAGCAGGGGGCTGGGCAGAGGGGGCCACTCCCCCATCCCCCGGGACGAGGCTGGCTCTGGGCTGGGTGCTGGCCACGTGAGGCCCCACCTGCGCTGCTTGGGGCCCAGGGCTGTGGTCCAGTGGCTCGCAGCTCGGGTGGAGGCAGCCGGAGAAAACCGGTAGCCTGGCCGGTGCCCGATCACGCCCCGGCCAGAGAGCCGCCTGCTTGCGGCCAGAGCAGAGCCCGTGGGTGTCTGTGTGTGGCTTGCAGCTGGGCAGAGCGGTGGGCCGGAGCCGGTGGCCTTTGTGGGACCAGGACTCCTGCCGCCCAGAGCAGGTCCGTGTGTCCGCGGCAGTGGGAGGGCAGAAGGACGAGCCGTCCGCGGGGCGGCCTCCCGAGCATCAGCTCCCCTTGAGGGAGCACGTGCAGGTGTGTGCCAGCAGCCTGTGCGTGGCGAGGGGTCACCTGTGCTTCCCGGAGCCGCCTGCAGGCTCCGTGGCCCCCAGCTGGCCGCATGCTGGCCCCTCGTAGCCGAGGGAGGGGAGGCCCCCCTGCACTGTCCGGTGGGCCGGACCGTCTTCCCATCGTCCTCTCGGCCTCCCCAACACCTGCTGCCCCAGGCAGCCCACCACCATCCTCACGGCTCCTCTGCCCCAGGCCACTGTCCACCTCGTGACCCCAGCTGCGCCCCCAGGAGCTGTTCCTCCGTCTGTGAGCTGATGGGAACCCCGTCCCGGCCAGTCCCAGGGTCTGGGAGCTGGGTAGCATCCCTGTGCCTCCCTGGCTCCTTTCTCCGCCCCTCCCAGTCGCACAAAGCGACTCCATCCCTGGCCCTGGATGCCTCCCTGTCTAGGACGTAAGGTGGCCCTCTGGCTGGGGGACTGGAGGGAAGGCCCAAGACCAGGAAATCACACCTCTTTCCACGATGACCTGGCTCTCCCGGGGTCCCAGCCAGCCGGGCCCCGAGCTCGTCGGGGGGCAGGAGGGGTCCCAGGGCAAAGGGCTGCTTGGGCAGGCCTCCGGTCAGAGGCTTCTGCTCAGACCAGCCCCCCCGGGGGGCCTGTGATCCAGAAAGAGGGTCCCGAAATGGTGCCTCTGTGGGTAGGGGCCCCAGGACGGAGCGTTTTGGAGGCTCGGGGTCCCAGGACGGGCCTCTGGGAAGAGGGTCAGGCTGTGGCTTGTGCTGAAGGGGCCCAGCGAGAGGCCTGTGTACGGAAGGGGGCGCCCACACGCAGGCCAGGGCTGGGCAGCAGGCGGAGCCAGGCTAGGCGGGCAGGGAGGGAGCGCAGGGTCGGGCGGGAGCGGGAGGTCAGGCCGCCTCCAGGAGCGGCCAGCGGACAGCAGGGGGAGCTTGGAACCTGGCTGATCCGGCCCTGCCCGGGCCACCCCGCCACCTAGGCCCCGGCCCGACCTCCTGGGCCAGGGTGCACCTAGGGGCCTGCGTTCTGCAGGGGACTCCGGCCGCCCCGGGGGTGGCAGCTGTGGGCCAGGAGAGGCCCGGGAGGGGGACCTGTGGGGAGGGTCCCGGGCCAACCAGCACCCCCACGATCACCTGCAGGAAACCAGCTGCCTGCTGGGACGCAGGCCAGGGAGCCCCGACTCGCCTCATGGACACCCCAGACCTGAGCGAGGGCCGGGGTGGGGGAAGCAGATGCTCCAGGCCAGGAACGTGGCTGTGCAGGGACTGGGGTGGGAGTGGGGGCCTGGGGGCGCCCCGGCTCGCTCCCTGAGTCTCCGTTATGGGGCATCACAACCCTTGCCCACGGTCCACACCTGGACTGCAGAGTTTCCGCGAGTGCTGAGATGTGTAAGTCCCTGCAGGCTCGGTGTCCCCCGCTCCCTGTCCCCACCTGACAGGGGTGTCCCTGCAGCCCACGAACCTGGGAGGGGGCCCAGAAAGGAGTACACCTGCTGTAGACGTGTCCAGAAGGCCTCCCAGGGCCCATGGCCTGCAGTGCCCCCAGGCTTGGGTCCCCATGGCCCGAGCTCCCTCCACCACCTCCCCAAACATGCCTGAGAGTGGGGTCCTGTGCATCTGGCCAGAAACCTTGGTGGGCCTGCCACACCCCTGGGGAGGACTGGGGGCCAACAGGGGTGGTGGGAACAGGGCCAGTGGCCAGGCTTTGTGCTGCAAGGGAGTGGGGAGGGGCAGGCGGGGGCCCACAGAGCGTGAGGGAGGTAGGCGAGGACAGCAAGGCATGGAAGAGCCAGGACGCTCCAACCTGGACCGGTGGGGTCCTGAGAGAGGGGTCCACCCAGAGAATACAAAGCAGCCTGCCCCCACCCTGGGAACCTGAACCAGAAAGCCTGGGCAGACCCGGCTCACGTCCAGAGAACACAGGCCTGTGTGTCCTCCGCTCACTGACCCCCAGGGAGCCTGCATGTCCTGGCCTGACCAGGCCTCTCGCACGCAGGGGCCCCAGGGGGTGCGCCTGGGTCCTGGCTCACACGGGGACCCCGGGAAGCGGGGAACCCCCGGGCAAGAAGAGGTCACGTGCACACTCCTTTCCTACCCCTGACACGGGCAGGGACACAATGGAGGCAGAGCGAGGCCAGCTCCAAAGACAGCTGGATGGGAGGGGGTGCTGGAGCGAGGGCCCATCGTCCCGTGGGCCCCACAGCCCCCAGGTGGGGAGGCGGCCAGCTGGGCAGCCAGGGGTCTGCGGCCTGCCGAGACGGCACCCCCAAGCAGCCTCCACCCCCACCCCTGGCCCGGGGCCCCGGGACCCTGCCCCGAGCTGCGGGGGACAAGCCTTGCAGCCAGGTTGCCCCCACCCTTCCCGGCAGGAAATGGCGGGCTCGGTGGAGGGGTCTGGAACATGCACACAGCCACTCCCGTTGGCAGCCTGTCCGGGACATGCCCCGTGTACGGAAGGCTTTGATCGCGTGCTCCCGAGCCGAGGGTCCCCACTCTCCCTCCCCACGGCCATCCCCCTCCCCTGCCCCACTGGCCAGTGCCAGCAACACCAGGGTTTGCATTGGCCTTCGGCCAAACCCCGGAATGTGCCTGCTGGCTGCTCGGCAGCTGTTCCTGGAACAGGCGCGACAAAGCACAGACTGTCTTTGAGACGTGGGCGGACGGGGTGCAGCCTGCCCAGAGCCACGCATGAATAGGGCACAGAGGCGCTGGGACAAGATGAATGGGCTCACACAGGCCGGACACCCATGAATGGGCCGCGGGCGTCCAAAGACGCGGTAGAACTTGGAACGGGCCGGTGGGGCCCGAGAGCCGGGGACATGAGCCTACGTGAGGTGTGGAGTGTAGGCCGCTGAGGGTACACGCCTCTAAAATCCCCAGTGAAAGGGGGAACAGTGCACCCCAAGACCCAGTGTGATGAGTGCACTCAGGAGTGGGGTGCAAGCTACAGAGCCCAGACATTCCCGTGAGCATCTAGAGATCCACAAAGGACCGGTCTCCAGTTCCTGGATCCATGGGGCACTGGGCGTCGGCTATGCACGGTCACGGGGGGCCAGGACCCAGACCCTTGCACGGTGGGGGATGGCACCCCTCAGATGTTCCAGGAAGTGTGGAGGCTTCAGACCCCCAAGGGAGGGAAACGGAACCCCCAGACAGAGTTTAGACAGCAAGGAGCAGCCTGCCTAGAGCCATGCAGGAGCTCAGCACGGAGAGGCCAGGAGGGGCCTGAATGGGCTCCTGCAGGCCAGATGCCCGCGAACGGGACCAGACGTCTAAAGATGGGGCCTGAGCCCCGGGATGTGGGCCTATGTGGGAGGCAGATGGTGAGGGGCTAGGCTGCCTGAGACCCTGATGACTTTGGGGTTCAGGCAGCCAGAGAAGAGAGCGTGGGAGCCAGCATTCCAATGCTCAGGGACTAGGGGTGGACGGCCCCAAGGCCATGGAAACAGCAGGCAGAACACTGTCAGGTTGATGGTCGAAGTCGGAGGAGAGGGGTATGGGCTGCCCGGAGCGGTGGGTGTCTGGGGCCCGAATCTTCAGGTGAATGGTGCAGCCAGATTGGGAGGCTTGGGGAACGGAGGGCCAGACCCACATTCAGAGTTGGGTGGTGGAATCTAGAAATTCAGGGTGGCAGGCACCCGGGCCCCATCTGTGCGGGCGAACAGGCTGCAGACACGGGCAGTTACCCAGAGCCACACAGAACTCGGGTGGGGCGGCGGGATGGGCGCTGGCTGCGCCGGGCTAAGGTGACCTGGATTGGGCAGCCAGAACCTCGGCTGGAGGAACAGGAGAGGGCCACCTCCCGTAAGCCAGGTGTGACGTGCCTGGGGCCCGAGGCACCCAGATGCGGGACTAGTGGGGTTCCAGGTCTGCAGTCTCCCAGCCGGACTGGGTGCACACCATCCAGCTCAGAAAAGCTGAGAGGGCTGAATGGCACAGAAGTCCCCCCATGGTCCAGGGAGCGGGATACAGGTCCCTAAGCCTCAAGAACAGAATCCACAAGGACGGATGACAGGCCACCAGGCTGTAGATGCTAAGGCATGTGGGGTGGGCAGTTCAGCTTTTCAGCAGGGGGGACTGGGGCACAGGAACCCAGATGCTCCAACTGAGGGGGTTCAGGACCCACTCCAGCTAATGGGGTACAGGACCCGCATACATCAACGAATGGGGTATGGGACCCAGGCTCTCAGACTAATGGGCTCCAGAACCCAGACACTCAGTGCAATGGGGGACAGGGCTCCATATTCAAGCACATGGGCTTCAGGACCCCAGGCCCATCTGGGTGGGAGCCCCACTTGTGGGAGGCCTAGCATGGGCATCCCAGACACCTGGGCGGCAGGGCAAGCCAAAGGCCCAGCACACAGATGAATAGCGCACATAGCCAGAGACAAGGGTGACAGTCACAGGCAGGGGGAGGAGAGAGCACAGGGCATCCAAACCATAGGAACGAGGCCACCGGGCCTGGCCTGGTGCTCCGGCCTACGGGAGACGTGCCTACGGGGGACCCAGGCACCCAGGGGGCCAATGAGTGAGTATGGGTTGTCCGGGCACCTGGTGACCACAGCCCAGAGAGTCCCAGTGTCCAGACCTCGGGTGTGAGGGGAGAAGGTTGTCAGGTGCTCAGGGGGTCAGGTGTGTCCCCAGGTATTCGCCCCGACGCCAAGGGTACCCCCCGATGAACAGAGACCCTGAGAGCAGGTGAAGGGGGCCCTCCCAGAGCTATGGAGGAACGGGCCACGTGGTCCCAGAAGTCCCCGGGAGGGGCCGTCCATGGGGAGGGGTGCCGGCAGTCCCAGGAGGGCCCCGGTGCCCGGGTCACAGAGAATCCCAGTTTTCTGACATGGGGGCTTTGGTTGATGGATTCCACACGCAGTCACGCGATGAGGAGGGCATCCACCAACTTCCAGGTGAATGGGGCCAAATCACCCAGACACTCCACAGCGCGGGATCCACGTCCCCCAGGAATACGGGCTCACAGACAGCGTGGGGACTCCGGGAGAAGGGAACAAAGCTCTGCGAACAGCACCTCAGCGTCAGTGTTCAGAGGCGTAGGGCAGGGTGGGGTGCAGGCTCCCGGAGGCTCACATGATGGGGTAGGGGCAGCCCAGACAAAGAGGGCGCGGAGAGCCGGAATCTCGGCGCTGGGGCACGTGCAGGCTGAGAGCCAGCAAACGGGCACAGGGCTCCCCCCTGCCGCCCGGGGCCGCGGCCAGGCGAGCACCCCGGGGCCCAGAGGAGTGGGGGGCGGCCGCCGGGGCCCGCGCGGGCAGGGTGCACACGTGCTGTCCTGGCACATCTCGCGGTTCCGTGCCGGCAGCTCTCGGCTACGCCGAGCCAGCGTTTGCCATGAGTTCCAACCTCAAACATTCCCAGGCAACCTCAAAGGAAGCACCCCCGTCCAGGAGCCCTGCCAGGGCCTCCGTGTGGCTGCTGGCTGCCAAGCCACCGTCTCGGGGGCCGTGGGGCTAGCCGGGGGCTGCCAGCTCTGTTTGGTTTTCCCCATCCCGCCCTGGAGCCTCAGACGCCCGTCTCGCCATGGAGGCGCCCGTATCCTGGGAAAGGCACAAAGACCCTACAGTGGGGCTGGGGAGCGCCGCATGCGGGGGCCATGTGCTCGCTGCACGCCAGGACCCCCCAGCACATGCGGCCAGCGTGCGTCTTGCCCCCAAAGCAGGGGCACCGGCCGGCCCCCAGAGCACGGCCGGGGCTGCCCTGGTCCACGAGGTGTTCGCTGCTTCTTCCAGATCCCCCTCACTGGGTAGGACTCGGAGAAGGAGCCGAGCCCCGTACAGGGGGACACGTCCTCAGGGCCGTGCGTGACCGGCACGCCCGCCTCCCACCAGCCGCCTCCCGGAAGTCCTGCCCCACCAGCCGGGCCGGCCGCCCCCATGTCACCAGCTCTCCTGTTAAGCATTAACCAGCTCCGTGTCCGGTCGCAGCAGGAATGGGTTCAGACACCCTGGCCTGGGAGGGCCATTTAGGGCCGGGCCCAGGGAGGGACCTGAGCCAGAGTGACCAGACCAGATGAGCTGGCCAAAGTTGCGTGGGGGCTGAGCTCACAGGCCTGCTGGGTCTGTTGGAGCAAGGGGGGGCGGGGTAGGTGGGCCAGGACTTCCGGCCTGCTGGCCCGAAGGGAACCGAGACCTCTGGGGACTGGCCCGGCCCAGCCAGAGGCAGAGGCATGGATGAAGTGACCTCCAGAAGTTTCTCTGGGCTCCGGAAGCCCAGACGTCAGCAGGACCAGGCAGGCTCAGATAGTCACCTGGCGACAGTGCCACCCGGCCAGGGGCCCTGCCCTGCACACACAGCGTGGTCCTGGTTCCAGTGGCACCTGAAAGCTATGCTCCTCCAAACCCAGACGTCCTCGTGACTCAGGGCACCCCCTTGGGTGCAGAACCTTCCCGAGTCCAGCCTGACCTCCCAATGTTCAGCCCAAATAGGCCGTCACCCCCTCTCACAAGGCCTCTGGGAGGATGAAGAGACCCCAGCGTCCCTGGAGAGACCCCTGAGGGTAGCCCCACGCCTGGACGCCTGGCGCCTGGGTCTCGGGCGGGACCCTCCTCCCAAGGGAGTTCCCTGGTTGCTGAGGGCCAGCAGTTCCGGCCCTGAGGTGGGGCTCCCGAAGCCCTGCCTCTCACACCCACTCCCCCACCAAGATTAGGGTCTCATTCCCTGGAGGCCAGGGCTCCCAGCGCGGTACTCGCCTGCCCGGGGTAGAAAGGCCTGGAGGCCAGGCCAACCACAGACGTGCAGGCAGCAGGTGAGAACGTGCTATACGTGGGGGTTGCCACCCCTGACATTTGGGGAGCCTTGCTCTTCTCCAGGAGGAGGGCCCGCAGAAACTTGCTCCCATAGTACAAACAGTCAGACTGAAGAAGGAGGGGGTTGCTTGGCTTGGCTTTCAGGGGTGTTGGGCCCCAGGCTGACGTGGAGCCCCCTCTGCCTGGGAGCGCCGGGGCTCCTGACTGGATGAGGCAGGCTGGGTCCAGCACAGGCTGCCAGGCAGGTCAGGCTGGAGGGCGGGGAGGGATGGGAGGGCTTCCTGGAGGAGGTGGGGCTCACGCAGGCCTCGAAGGGGGAGGAGGATGGGGATGGGATGGAAGGAGAGCTGGAGCCGGGCCAGGGGGAGCAGAGCCTGCTCTGTGCAGGGAGGTGGCCAGGAGGCCGGGCTGTCCCCGAGGGGCCACAGGGCTGCGTCTGCACAGTGGCGGGAGGGGGCGTCCCACGACAGGTGTCTGGGACAGGGACCCCATAGGAAGGACGCCCGGCTGCTCCTTTCCTGGGAAACAGCCTTAGCGCTAGAGAGGGATGACCCCCTGGGCCACGGAAGCCAGAGCAGAGGAGGATCCAGGAGGTGGTGCCGGGAAGGCAGCCCCGGAGGCGGCCCCAGGCCAGGGCTACCTGGCTGCCCCGGGGCCCCTCCCCCGCGCTTCCCGGAGCCGGATGTGGCTGGGTCCACTGGAGCCCATGGCGCCACCTGGTGGCTGAGTGTCTGCCTGAACCTTCACCACCATGGGGACCCGGAGGTCCTGAGGGACCCTGTGCCTCCCCACCAGGCCTGGGGGGCATCCCCAGTGTCCCGGGACCCTCCGGGGCCGGCCTCCAGACATGTCCTGTGGTCCCGGGGTCCACCTTCACTGGGATGGCCCGGGAAGCCTGCCAGGCCTGCAGTCCGCAACCCCGAGAGTGCGTGCCTGCCCCGCCCCCGCCCGGGGACACGGGGAGAGGCGCACACACACGGTCCACACGCATGCGTGCACACACACACAGATGCTGTGCTGACCTTGCACCTGAAATTCTCAACCATAAGTCTCCAGTGAAGCGACTTTAGTTCCAGAAGACACATGGGCCCTGGCATTCCGGAAAGTCAAGCTTCACTCTCAGTTCCATGTGGGGGCTGGGGGCTCGGGATTTGGCCTCAGGCGTCCTGCTCCAGGGCCCTGCAGGACCCCCAGGAGCCCTCAGGCCATCTGCCGCCCCTCCCCGAGGCCCTCCACCAGCCACGTGGGCTGCAGAGCAGACCTAGAACGTCCTTCTGAGGACAGAGGACGTGGAGGCCTGTGGGCTTCCCCGAGCACCCGCAGCCCACGGCAGGGGATCACCCAAAGGGAACCCAACCAGAATCAGCCCCGTAATTTGCAGGGCCCATGCAGAAAACGTGCAGCCTTTGGTGCCAAATGGTTAGAATTTCAAGACAGCAATGGGGGGCGTTAAACCAGGCCCAGGCCCTTCTCTCTGAGCGCTGTTTCCTCCTGCGTGCGGGGCGGGCCTCCTCGTCCCTTCTCGGTGCTGCAGCTCCCTGGCCGTCTGCCCCTCCCCCAGCTGTCACCTTCCTATTTGTACAAGACCCCGCAGGGACAACGCACACACAGCCCCTTGAGGGTGGCACAGCCGGGCCTGGGAGCGGGACACCTGGGGCCTGGGCATTCTCTGAGCTGAAGATCCCTCCACTGAATTCAGAAGGGTCAGGGGTTCTGGGAGCAGGGCGGCCTCCGTCCAGCCCACTGGGGAGGGGGCATCAGTGCCGTGTGCATGGGTGTCATCTGTGGAATCTCAGTGGGGCTCCTTCCTGCTTCTCCCCATGCGGGGTGCAGAAGGGAGGGGATCCAGCCCCACTGCCCCCTTACTCCTGGAGGGAGTGTGGCCCAGGCCCCTGGGTGGAGGGGTGGCAGGCTCTTGTGGATGAAGAGGCAGAGCCCCTGGTTGGAGGAACCATGACCTTGGCTGCCAGTGCCCCCCAGGGGACGGGAGGCCAGGAGGAGCTGAGCCGGGGGGTTCCCGTGGGTCTGGGGTCCCAGCGTGCCCCGGCGTGGCATCCGGCCCCCCCGCTCCGAATCCCCGGTCCCTGCTGTGGGTGGGAGCAGCCCGCCCAGGCGGGCCAGGTGTACTCCCGCCCCGGGCCCCAGGCAGCTAGGCTGCGCCAGGCTCACCCTCCCTCCCACCAGCAAGAAGGGTGGCAGGTCGGCAGGTGGGCAGGTCCAGGCAGTGGCTGCTGAGTCAGTTTGCAAGGAATGTTCTGGCCGCTGTCAGCTTCACCCTGTCCCTGCCTGCCCCCACCTCACCTGCTCCCCGGGCGCTCCTGGCACGGCGCCCTTGCTGGGAACGTATCTTCAGCCCAGGCTTGCTTGGACAGGCTCCCCCCAGCAGCCGACCCCCACTCCTCTCCCTACGTGCCCCCATGACCCCAGCAGAGCCCTGGCCCCTCAGGGCCCCCGTCTCCACGCTCCCCGGTTACTCCCGGGCCGCCGCAGCCCCCACGTGTGAACAGGGCTTCACCCATGTGACCGACAACCAGGGCGGGCCTGAGGTCAGGGCCAGGGACGAGTCGGGACCCGCAACAGCCCCCAGGCGGGGCCCAGGGCCCAGGGGAGAGAGGCCAGGAAGGAGGGGGCTTCCTGGAGGAGGAGGCTCTGTAATGAGGAGGCCTGGCCTGCTTGGCTGGGGGCTGGGGGCTGGGGGCTGGGGGCTGGGGAGGTGGCCAGGAGGCTGGGCCTGTGGCAGCCAAGCCGGCACTTTGGCCAGAGCCCAGTGCCTCCCTCCCCTTGGCTCCACTCAGAGCCCTTGCCCCTGGCCACCCTGGGCTGCCTCCTTGCCCAGGCAGACCCTGGGCCCGCTGCTGCTGGGCAGATGGGGCAGTTGGCCGGGGGCCGGGGGGCCAGCCCCAGAGGTGAGCCGGCCACCCCGGCTGTCTGCTCCCAGCCAGCAGGGACAGGAGATGGGGCACCCCTGGGGCCCCCACAGCGCCCCGGCCCCGGCGGGCACCACGGCTGTACCCGGGCTCATTCCAGACCTCATCGTCAGGCTCCCCTGTGAGTTGTGGGACCCCTGGGGCGGGGGGGGGGGCAGCTGCTGTCCACGGAGGCATCTCAGCTGCATTTCTGCGTCCACCCCCAGGGCCCCGCTGGGCGCTCATTGCCCTTGCTGTGGCAGCTGGTGTCCTCACGGTCTCCTGCAACCTCTGTGCTGCCCACAGGAAGAGGCCCAGGGACAGGGAGGCTGTGGGCCTGGGCGGTCCTCAAGGGACCACCACCGGCACCCACCTGGTGAGGAGTGGGCACCAGCGCTCCCCGGTGCCCAGCTCCGGGCTGGGCCGCCCCCGAGGGCAGCTCAAGGCCCAGGGTCGGGGCAAGCTCAGCCCCCAAGCTGGTCTGGTTGCCCAGGAGCAGAGGCAGGGAAGGCCCTCCCAGCAGGGGAGGTGAGGAGCGAAGGTGAGAGGGAGGCAGGAGAAAAGGGAGGCAGGTGGGACTAAGGCCTGGAGGCCCCGAGTGCCAGCCCCAGAGGTTGGTCCACGGGCCACGGGGAGCCACAGGAGGTTCTTGAGGAAGGCAGTGGTGCTCGAAATGGATTTGGGGGAGATCCAGCAGCTAAGCCCCATCTCACAGAGCTGAGCTGAGGATGTGAGCCCTTGTGTGGCCTGGCCTGGGATGTGGCGCTGCCTCCTTGGGCGTCCCAGCAGCACCTGTCACCTATCCCTACCTACCCAACAGGTGCAACTGGACGTGGATAACTCAGAGACTGCCCCAGGGGGCCCCCAGCACTGGGGGCGCCTGCAGCTCTCCCTGAAGTATGACTTTGGAAGGCGGGAGGTGCGGAGCCCCCTTTGCTGGCGCAGAGGGTCTGCGGGTTCAGGGAGGGGTTGGGTGCTGGGCGGGTGCTGGGTGCGGGGCTGACCAGGGAGGGCCCAGGGGGCTGAGCCCTCTCTGACTCCCAGATCAAAGTGGGCCTCAAGCAG
Organism: Neomonachus schauinslandi; assembly: GCF_002201575.2. Classification (NCBI taxonomy): domain Eukaryota; kingdom Metazoa; phylum Chordata; class Mammalia; order Carnivora; family Phocidae; genus Neomonachus; species Neomonachus schauinslandi. Next base: position 1,466,646 of record NC_058413.1, read on the forward strand.
GCTACAGACCTGAGGGCCTGTGGTCCAGGCGGCACGGTGGACCCCTACGCCCGGGTCAGCCTGTCCAGCCAGGCAGGGCACCGCGGCACACTCTGCCCCATGTTCTAGGAGACCTGCTGCTTCCACATGCACCTGGGCTGGGTGGCCGGGGGGCCTGGGCCGCGTGGGGGTGCCCAGCTCACACCCTTGCTTGCAGGTACTGCAGGAAGAGCTGTCTCAGACCACCCTGCAGGTGCGGGTGCTGAGCTTCAGGCGCTTCTCTGCCCACGAGCCGCTGGGCAGGCTCAGCCTGCCACTGGGTGCCATAGACCTGCAGCACGTCCTGGAGTAGTGGTGCCAGCTGGGCCCGCCGGGCGCCACTGAGGTGAGGCCATGGACTGCCGGGCTCCAGCCTGGCCCTGCCCTGGGTGCCACACGGGAGACTGAGGCCCCGTCTCGCTGCCCACAGCCCGAGCGGTCTGGAGAGCTGTGTTTCTTGCTCCGGTACGTCCCCAGCTCGGGCCGGCTAATCGTGGTGGTGCTGGAGGCGCGAGGCCTGAGCCTGGGCCTGGCAGGTGAGAGCCGTACCTGCCCCTCTGCGTGGAGGGGGGTGCCCTGTGCTTGGCCCTCAGACCTGGCACACCTCTGATCCCTTTCGCCTGCCCAGACCCCTACGTGAAGGTCCAGCTCATGCTGAACCAGAGGAAGTGGAGGAAGAGAAAGACTTCGGCTTGCAAGGGCACAGCCTCCCCCTACTTCAACGAGGCCTTCACCTTCCTCGTGCCCTTCAGTCAGATCCAGGTGGGCTGCCTGGAGGAAGGGGTGGGTGGGAGCACCCTTGGGGCCAAACCGACTGCTGTCTTTCTCTTTCCCCATTAGCTTCGGCCTGCCTCCGCCCAGAGCGTGGATCTGGTGCTGGCTGTCCGGGCCCGGGGCCCACGGGTTCGGGCTGAGCTGCTCGGCGCCCGGGCCTCTGGGCAGCCTCTGCAGCAGCGGGCAGACACGCTGGCCCACGCCCGGCGGCACCACCTGCAGCCGGCCGGGGAGGTGGACCAGGCTCTGGCCCTGAAGCCCCGCCTGCACCTGCCCTTGCCTGGCCCACGGGACTGAGGTGTGGGTGCTGTCCAGGCTGCCCCGGGGGGCCGCTGTAATAAATCCCTCCTTTTGCTGGGGCCGTGTGTCTTTCCCGAGCCTGCGGGGACACGGGGTCAGGGACTCCTCCATCACTGCTGCGGGGAGAGGACTCTCTCCAGGCTCGCCGGGCCCTGAGGCCTCTGGCCAGCGCCCGACCCCTCAGGGGGGTGAAGAGGTCCCCTCCAAGCCCGACAGGGATGGTAGGAAGACGTAAGCAGTCCTCCCTGTCAGTGGGGCTGCTGGGTCCAGGAGGAAGACTACAGCCGGCCCCATGGGGACACAAGGGGTAATTGGGAGGCATTTGGGGGGTAGTGACAGTGGAGGGAAAGGACCCCAACCCAAGGGGCCGCCTTAGCCCCCCCGCAGGGCCCCACACTTTCCAAGGGCTGTTGCTGCGGGGCTTCCTCTTCGAGACGGCAGGGGGCAGTAGATGTCTTAGGAAGCCTCCTTGGGCCTCCGGGGGCTCAGCCCTGGCCAGGAATGCAGCTCTAATCCCCACACATCTGGACGGCTTCAGCTCCCCTGACCCTCCCCACGGCCCTGAGGCCGGCAGGGCTGGGGCCACGCACCCCCAGCTCGGAGGATGCCAAGTCATGGTCCTCCGGATGTCTCTGCTGGGTGGGGGCCCGGGCGGGGGGCGCAGGCCCGGGCCAGGGTGAGAAGGGCAGCAGTGCCGGGCCTGCCCAGGCGGGCCCCAGGCCCCTTGGGTCAGGGAGAGGTTCCCAGGCGGGTGGTGCCGCCATCCTTGGGTTGAAGGACGTGTTCCGAGTGAGCCAGGAACCACCCCAGGGCAGGGCGTTCCAGCCCACTGCACGTCCAGGCACCCTCCCTCCTGTTCCCGGGAGGACAGGATCCCAGCTGGGGGAGGGCAGCCCCCACCCAGAGGGCCCCCGCCACTGCCGTGGGCCACATTTGGGGGTCCAGGCCTTGCCCCTGAGCTGGAGCCAGCTTGGAGGAAGGAAGGGACGCGGCCAGCTCATGCCCGGGGACGCCTGGCAAAGGCAGCAGTGAGCTGCAGGGGAGCTGCTCCACCCCAGGAAGCCGGCCCCCTGGGGAAGCAGAGGGGAAACTGAGGTGTGGACCTGGCTTAGGACCGGAGTGATCCCTCAGCTGACCCTGAGCCTGTGCCCTGCGGTGGCCCAGCAAGGCCACCTACCGCTGACCAGAGGCTCCTTGCAAGAACAAGGGAGGCTTCTCGAACTTGTCACTGAGCTCTAAATAGAGCAACCCAACCTCGGCACCCCCCCCCCCACACACACACCAAGACTTCTTGGACTGGACGACAGCACGCGGCTGGGCCGGGCCAGGCAGCCTGGGCAGGTGGGGAGGCCCCTGTGCCCCCATTGGTCTGAGGAGGGCTCCATGCCCTTTCTGAGCGGGGGCCCAGCCTGGGGGAGGCCATTTATACCCCTCCCCCTGGGCCCACCAGCCCAGCTTGCCGCCGCCGGCCTGACCTCGCTCCCGGCACTGCTGCCCAGACGCTAGGTGAGGCCAGCCCGGCCAGCTTAGGCCGACGACAGGCACTTCTTGAGCTAGCTTGCAGGACGACGTCCCAGGGTGGGGGTCCTGGGGGTTGGGGGCCGCCTCCAGCAGCCTCTCTGGGGGGGCTTCCATGGAGCTGGGAGCCAGACGGAGATGCACTGGGAGGCAGCTGGTGGGGCAGGGGTCGTGGACAGCCCCTTGATCACCGGGCCTCACTTCCGGGTGGGACACGAGGAGGAGATTTGACAGGTTGAGGGACCCCAGGCCAAAGTGGGGAGCAGTTTCTTGCATGCACTTGGGCCCAAAGCCGAAGGAACAGAACTAAAAATAGCTGGATGGCTCTGGTGGCCACCTGCGCTGGCCCGCGCCCCCCCCCCGGGGCGAGCTGCGGCAACCCGGGCCCCCCCGCCCGGGACATTTCGGGAACACTTTCTCCTCTTCTCACCCTGGGAATCCCAAGACAGCGCCTCCAAGGAGGTCGGAGCTGGGGGCAGGGCGACAGGGGGCAGGGTTGGTCTGAGGGCTGCCCCCCCCCACCTGCGGGTACGGGGGCCGTGGCCCTCATGCCCAGGCCTTTTCTCTTCCACAGGCTCTAAGCCCAGGACTTCAGGATGGGGGAGTAAGTTCAGCTCCAAGCCCAGGGCCCCTGCCGCCCCCACCCTCCCCCCACTGGGGTGGAGGTCTCTGCAGCTCCCCAGCCAGCTCTGGCCACCTCCCCCCCCACCCCATCACACTGCCCCATCCATGTCCCTAACCTCTCTCTTCTCTCCCCCCTACTGCACCTGCCCCTTCCCTGGGACAGTGAGGAGGTGAGTACCTGCTTGGGGCTGGCGGGGCATGAAATACAGAAGGGATGGGACCCCTTACTTGGGATAGGTCCGAGGTCAGAGCTCAAGGGAAGCTGGCCAGCCCTCCCCTGTGAAAGTGCCCCACCCCACCACCCAGACACTGACGAAACAGAGGATGCGGCCTCCGTGCCTCACGGGGCAGGGGAAGTGGGGCTGTGGCCAGGTCACCAGAATCGCTTCTTCTTTTGACCGCTCCCCCAACCTCCTGGGCCCTGCCTGGATCCCCCGCCCCTCCCACTGCCCCTAGGCACGGCCCCTCTCCACCCACCCCCAGCCTTCGGACCTCACCTGCCACCTGGGCACAGATGTCCTGGGCCCGGGCCCCCCAGCAGGGCCTCCGGAGCCCCCAGGTCCAGCTGCCCCCCAGGCAGGGCCCACCGACCCAGGTGGGCAAGCGTGGAGGGATGTGGGGGTGCTGGGGACCCGGATGGGCCCTGACTCTGCTTCTTCCCCCCATACCCCGCAGAAACGCAATAGGGCCATCACGGCCCGGAGACAGCACCTGAAGGTAGGTGCTGCCCCCCGAGAGGGCCACCCTGGGGTGTGCACAGGCGGGGGCCCCACGGCCCCTCACTGGCCTGCCCCCCGCCCCCCGCCCCCCGCAGAGCGTCATGCTCCAGATCGCCGCCACGGAGCTGGAGAAGGAGGAGAGTCGCCGTGAGTCGGAGAAGCAGAACTACCTGTCTGAGCATTGCCCCCCACTGCACCTGCCCGGCTCCATGTCTGAAGTGCAGGTACCCTCCCCGAGCAGCGCTCCAGCCTGCTGCCTCAGTTTCCCCATTGGTCAAGAAGGGGGTTAGGGCAGGTGGACCACTGCCCAGCCCCCCCACCTGCTGCTCCCCCCCAGGAGCTCTGCAAACAACTGCACGCCAAGATCGACGCGGCAGAGGAGGAGAAGTATGATATGGAAGTGAGGGTCCAGAAGAGCACCAAGGAGGTGAGCGGGCGATGGGCGGGGCCGGGCGCGCGGTGAGGGGCACTCCGAGCCAGCGGGGGGGCCTGGCCACCGCTGGCCCCCACCAGCCCTCGCCCCCGCCTCACAGCTGGAGGACATGAACCAGAAGCTGTTCGACCTGAGAGGCAAGTTCAAGAGGCCCCCGCTGAGAAGGGTGCGCATGTCGGCCGATGCCATGCTCAAGGCGCTGCTGGGCTCCAAGCACAAGGTGTGCATGGACCTCCGGGCCAACCTGAAGCAGGTCAAGAAGGAGGACACCGAGAAGGTAGGTCGCGGTCCCCTCCACCCGCAGCGCGGCCCGGCGCCACCGCCCAGCGCCCGCCCCGGCGGGGCGAAACCGAGGCCACGGGGGTCTGCAGCCCCTTCCTAAGCTCCATACCAACCCCTCCCCAGGAGCGGGACCTGCGCGACGTGGGCGACTGGCGGAAGAACATCGAGGAGAAGTCCGGCATGGAGGGCAGGAAGAAGATGTTCGAGACCGAGTCCTAGGCCGCCCGCCACCCCCACGCCCGACCTGGCGCCCCCCGCAGAGTGAGGGAGGATACGGCTCGTCTCAGTGGTCAATAAAGGATTCCAATCCCCATGACTGGTCTGGTCTGGTCCCGCCCAGCCTCGCTGCCCACAGACTGCCACCGGGCGCCCAGCAAACTGCTGCGTGCTGGGGAAACCCGGGCCGAGGGGCCGCGGGCAGCCGCACACAGGCTTCTGGGACTTCAGGCGCTGCTGGGGGCAGGGTGCCTGCACCTGGGGCTGGGCAGCGCGGTCAGCCCCCTGCTGTCCCCCAGGGCTTGCCCTGGACACGCCCGACCCAGCAGGCCTGCAGGTCGATGGCCCAAGTCCTGTCTGAGCCATAGTTCTGGACCACGGCATGGTCATCCTAAGGGGACCTGCCAGGCCCAGAGACCCTGTCCATGCGGCATGGTTCCAGGCCGGGGGTCATGTAGGCATGCCCTCCCCAGGCAATGTGGGCAGCCCCCATTCCTCCTGCAGGGGGCACACGGGCACAGTCCGGGATCAGACAGCTCCCAGGGTGGCTTGTGCCCACGGAGCAGGGACACACGGAGCTGGGGTCCACGCTCCCGTCTGCCCCACAGCAGGCCCAGGGGGAGGGCTTGCTTTGCCTCTGCTCCTCCCCAGGGCCGTGGCCCTCCTCATACATCAAGGGACGATGTCCCAGACAGGCCCTGATGAGGACTGTCACAGCAAGGTCACGGCTGTCCCACCTCCTCTGTGGGGAATGACACGGTGACCCACCAAGGTCCCTCCGCTCAGATCTTCAGAGGGGTGCCCAGGGAGGCCAGGCTGCCCGCCGTGCCCTTGCCCTCTGGACGTGCCAGCAGCCGGACACGGGAAGGGTATGCCCTCAGCCGTGGGTCACCTCGAGGGACCACGTCAGCCTGCCCTGTGGCCTTGCCTGAGTTCTGCTCCCGGGCCCCACTGCCGCCCAGGGATCTGGGTCCGTCCTTCCAGGCGCTCCCTGAAGGCCCTCCTTGGAGAGCCTGCAACTTGGGGCCCAGCCTAGGCAACCCCTGGGCCCTGCGCCTGTAGGCAGGGTAGAGAGGACCCAGAGGTGTTCTGGGCTGAGGCGCATCCCATGCAGAGCGGAATGTGGGGATTCAAGGAGCAGGCTTTGGCGGCTGGATAGAGATAGAAGCAGTGCCCCACCACGGACCCGACAGAGTGGGGAGCCGGGCAGCCGTCCAGGGCCTGTGTCCACGGGGAGAGGAGGCAGGGACACTGGGGACCTGGCTCCCACAGCTCAGCTCACTGGGTTTGGGAAGACTCACCGCGTGGCGAAATGAGTTTTTTTTTAAAGTCAAGGAAATGTCAAACACAAAATTCTGGGTAGCGATCCCCCAGGGCGGGGGTCCGAGCAGGGACAGATGGAGTGGAAGCACCTTGATCCATGTAGGTTGGGGGATGTTGTAAGTCTTGGACTGGGAAGCGGATCTGTGGGTGTTTGCTACACTCTCTAATGACCACGTGAGTGAGTGAGGGAGGGAGCAGAGGACGCGACAAACCAGACCAGACCAACGAGCAGAAATGGAGACCAGCTCTGCACTGGCCTCCGCACCTCTCTCTCGCCCGCCCGGCCGTCCAGGTACCCCGGGCAGAAGGGCCTGCAGACACACAGCCTCGGCGGGATTTCTGCCAAGCGTGTGGTCCAGCACCTAGCACGTGGGTGGGGACGGCTCTGCATTCTAGAAAGATCTCTGCAGGGTGGAGAACAGGGGCTGGGGTGGGACAGGGCGTACGAACCACGGCCACCTCCTGGGAGGGACAGCAGTGGCAGATGGGGAGATATATAAGAGGCAGAGTCCCCCCGATTTGGTGGACAAGGCAGGTGGGACGCCCAGGCCCTTGTTGAGGGGGACCAGGCTGGGGGCTGTTCTCCAGGGAGGGGGCTCAGAGCAGGTGAGGGGCTGGCTCTCAGCTGTGGGTTTGCTGGATGCAGGGGTCTGGGCTGGAGATGGGGGTCTGGGCGCCCTCAGAAGTGAGTGCCGGGTGATGCCCCAACGACGGGCAGGCAGGGGAGGAGGGGAGGAGAATGCTGGTCCAGGAGGCCCCAGCCACACGCAGCCCAGGAAGGACCCCCAAAGGGAGGAGGAGAGCAGCAAAGGTGCAGGGACGCAGCCTGCGCCGTGGGTGATGCTGGAGGTCAGGGTAGACACGCAGCCCCAGGAAGCCCCGGGGGGACCTCAGCTGGGCTGTGGCCGGGAAGGGTGAGGGGCCTGGAATCGAAGTGCTGGAGGTCAAGGACAAGAGGGTGTGGGTGGGCGAGGTTGGTGTGTGTGCAGGTGGGCGGGGTGCACCTGCCTGGGGCAGGTTCGTGCCCACAGCCCTTTCCCTGTCGCCAGCCATGAGGCCGGGCGGTGAGCAGCGCCCCAGCGCCCAGGCCTTGGTCCCCGACTGCGTCCTGCACAGAGGGTCTTGTGGAGGAGGGGCTGAGCGCTGAGCTGGGCGAGCAGTGACATAAGTGAGGGACCAGGTGACAAGGACGCTGCGAGGCAGGTGCAACGGAAGTGGGGTTTTGTGCCGAACGGGCTGCCGGCCCTGGACACTGGCACGTGGTGATGCTCCCTGCAGCTATGGTGGCTTGAGTTCAGGCCTCCGTGGGCCTCGTGCCCCCGTGCTCTGCCAGGTCAGGTTCCGACCCATCCGTTGTCCTTCTCTGGCCTGACCTGTTCTGTATGTTGACCACTTCCCTGCTCTTGACCCCTCCTCGCTCACTCTGTCCACCCTCCGGTCTTGTCACCCAATGTCCCTGAGTGTGTGGTCCTGACACCTCCTTCCCTGGGGAACCCGCCCCACCCGGGCCTTTGAGGCCACCTTGCCCATGGACCCTGCTGCCCCTGGACAGTGGCCTTGGTGTCCCCCCGACAGCGTGAGTCAGTAACCCCCCAGGTCCTTCTGTGCTGCCCGCCCCGCAGAGACCTCCTCCCGGCCTGGCTCTCAGGGCCTCGCGCTCCTCGGCTCAGCACGCGCGCTGTCAGAAGCCCGCCTGGCGCCCACCGGCTGCCAGCAGAGCTGGTTCCGGCCTGGCCTGGGGTCAGCTTGCGGCTTCACTTGACCACTCACTGTGTCACCGGACACGTCACCGGACACTGCACCGGCCTCGGAGGGTTTGGAGGCCCGAGGACGGACGACACGAGACCTCTACCCTCTCGACACCACCCTCTTGCGCTTTGAACGATGCCAAGGGGACAAACGGTGGAGTGTCTGTGTCTCGGGCAGACTCAACTCCTCAGCGGAGGGCACGGCAGTCCTGCCGTCAGGATGGACGCTGGGTCCCCGGATGCCTCTCACCGCGTCCAGCCTGTCGGTGCAGGTTGAGTGCAGATGAGGGACAGGAGGCGCTTCCTGCGAAGGGAGGCATGGGAGGCCCAGCGGCCAGGGCTGGATGGCCCAGGGTTCTGGGGGGCGCTGCTGAGCAGGGGGCAGACCTGTGCTGACTTCCACGGCCTCTGTGAAGTGAGGGTGACAAGGAGGGAGGCCCAGGTGCCCCTGCAGGGGGGGGAACGGCAGTGTCTGAGCCCCTCCCTCCCAGGTACCTCACCAGGTGGCACCCCATGTACCCCCAGGCCCCACAGAGCGTCCTTGGGCATCGTGGCCCCACCTGGCGCCCCCAGAGAAGTGGACTGCCTCCTGCCCTTTGGCCCCAGCAGGTGTTGGGGAGACTGGGGGCGGGCAGCTGTCAGAGCCCCATGGCCAGAGCAGCGTAGACAGCAGAAATGCATCGTCCCTCCCGGTCCTGGAGGCTGGAAGGCCCAGCTCCAGGTGTGGGCAGGTGGGTCCCTTCTGAGGCTGGGAGGGAGAGTCCATTTTGGGTCCGTCCCCTGCTGCTGGTGGTTTCCTGGCTTCTTTGAAGTTCCCTGGCTTTTGCCCCCCCCCTCCCCCGCCGGCCTTCGCCTCCATCCTCACATGGCCTCTCCCTGCGAGCAAGTCTGACTCGAGTTTCCCCTTTTCGTAAGGACACAGTCATATTAGATGAGGGGCCCACCCTAATGACCTCACCTGCAAGAACACTATTCCCAAATCAGGTTCCGTTCTGAGATCCTGGCGGTCAGGACTTCCCCCTAGGAATTTGGAGGGGGACACAGTTTAACCCCCACCAGGAGGGATCGGGCTGCCTCTGGGCCTTTGGGGCTGGAGGTAGGCAGAGGGGGAGGGCAGCACAGTCCGGAGGGCGCTGGGGTCTGGGGAACACAGGTGCCAAGTTCTGAGAGGAGATTAAACAGGTGGGCTGGGCAGGTCAGGACAGGCCTTGGAGGACAGAGCCGGCCTCGTGGGCCTGGAAGGGGCCTGCACTTGGTTTCAAGCACCACTGTTTCCCTTTGGAAATTCCTAGTAGCTTTTGACTCAGAGGCCCCGCATTTTCACTTTACTCCCGGGCCCCTGGCGTCAGGGCGCAGGCCTAACCCTCAGGCAGCGAACGGCACGGTAGGGAAGCCCTGTGTCGGGGGGCGCCCCACCTCCATCTGCCCTCACCCATCCTGGCAATACCCCTACTGTTAACAGCCGGGATGCTGGCATCAACCTCACCACAAGCCAGAGGGAAGGACCCCAGTGGTGGGTTGACCCGGGGTCGCAGCCACGGACGAGGTGCTGGGATGGTCTGTGTCCCTGGGCATGCTGGGGTCCAGCCCCCACTCGGGTGGACATCCAGCCATAGCATCCTTGTCCGTGGTTGGACAGCGAGTGACCCCTGGAGACCACAGAGGGGACAGGAGAGGCCTCAGGCTGAGGGGTTCCTGGGGGCCCTGTGGGCTCCCCCGTGCAGCCCCTGGGCCTGGCCTCAGTCCAGCCCCGCCCCATAATCCCTGGGGCGGGACCCTTTCCTATGTCTCCAAGTGGGAAGGCTTCTTGGGTGTGTGTGGCGGGTGGGGGCTTGCGGCCCCCCCGTCGGCTTGTCCCTCGGGCGGGCCCCACCTGCTGGCTGAACACTCTGGGGGCCCTGTAGCCCGCCCCCACCTCACTCTGCCTTGGGGTCCTCTGCGGGTCACGTCCAGCAGGGTTTCTAGGCCCATGGCTGACCTGGGTGTGGCAAGATGGCCTGGCGCTCCCTCCTCTCCTTCTTGGGGCCCGGGATCAGCCCAGCTTGCCAGGGAAGTCTCTGACGCCTTCATGGCCAATTCTGGGTTCTGGCCCTCACAGCCCCCTGCCACCCCTCACTGACTTCTGAGCCCCTGGTCTGGCGACTCCCAGCAGTCAAGGACCGTGCAAGGTGGACGTGGCCTCAGTCCGTCCTCTTGTCCTGCCAGTGCCTCCCGGGGGAGCCCCTGAGCCCCCTGCCTCCAGACCCCAGTGACGCTGACTGGGCGTGGTCAGCTCCAAGCTCCCTGAGTATGGGGGTGAGGGGGCCGGGGGGAGGGCAGCTCAGAGAGCAGGGAGCCCAACAGTTCAGGAAAGTAAAGGAGGCACAGAGAAGATATGGGGGCGTGCAGCACGGGGCATTTCCTGCAGGGCCCCAGCTGTCAGTCGTCTGAAGAGCTCAGACAGGTCGGCGGGGCTCGGAGCAGGGCCTTGAGGACCACCCGGTCCCTCATCTGCACTTAGCCTACACCGATGGAGTGAGATGGCCCGAGGCCCAAGGCTCAGAGACAGGTGCATCCGTGCTCCACTCTGCAAGCTCCAGGAGAGTTCGAACCATCCAGAGAGGCCAAGGTGCTTCACCTGGAGGCCCGGGGTGCTCATGGAGAGCCAGCCAAGCACAAAGAGACTTCGAGGCCAGGCCTTCAGGGGATTCTCAAGGAGCGTGGGGGGCTGCCGGGCAGGTGTGTGCACACTGTCCCAGCCCCTGCATCCCCCGCCGCCTTCCCAGGGCCCCTCTCTGTCACCCCTGCCCTTGCAACTTGCCTAACACTTCCTGATGGCTGGTTTTTTCTCTCCTCTTGCATCAACTGATTAAAAAACAACACCCCAACCCCAGCCCCAATGTGCTTCAAACCTCAACCTGCAGCCGGAAGCGGGAAGTGAAACCCGGCTGGGGGTGGGGGCTCTGGGGCCCGCCGCCTGAGGAAGCACCCAGAACCACAGCACATACGCACGGCCCGAATTGTCCTGGCGCCAGCCCAATGGCGGAGGCTCCCAGCCACCCCAGCTCCGAGGAGCAGGAAGAGCTGTTGGCGGAGAAGGATGCCGGGTAGGGGTCTGTTCTGAGCGCATTTACACGGGGGGCGGGGGCGCTTCACCTGGTGGTGGACGGTGCCGTGGGGGCCTCAGGGCAGCACAGGGGCGGCAGGGTGCTTTCCTGGGACCCCGTCTCTCCCCATGCTGAGTGGACGCCTCTGCAGCGGGCTTTGCGGGGAGAGGCCAGCTCTGCCCACCAGTCCGTGGGACACCTGGGCACCTGATGCGGGGACTCGGACACGGCCCGGACAGCCTGGGAGTAGACGGGCCGTGGTGGGTCGGCGCGGGCCAGAGCTCCGAGGGCAGGAGGTGGGGGTGGGGGTGGCGGCGGGGAGGGGCCTGGGCCAGGAGGACTGGACGAGAGGGGCTGCTTGGCCCCGCGACCTCCGAAGCCTGTGCGTGAGGCCAGGCCGGGCCCCCGCCCCCGGGCTGCCCCGCTGCCTCGCGGTGATGGAGGAGGCCGAGGATGCCGGCTGGTGCCTGTTCTGGGGCTGGAGATGGAACATGAGGGGGCATGGGCAGCGGCTGTGTGCTGGCAAAGAGCTACCCGCACCACTGAGGTCAGAGCCGGGCAGAGAGCCCGCGGAGCCGCCGGGTGGCAGCCCGCACGGGGGCAGAGAAGGGCTGTCGGTGGGCCGGCATCGGGGCTGAGCCAGGCTGTGGGGGTCTGACGGCTCCGGGGCACAGATGAGAGTCGGGGCTCAGGGACGGTGGGGCTTCGAGGGGCAGACCCGTGTTCAGACAGGCCGGGGACGGACGCCAGTGGGGGATAGAGGCCCCCGCGCAGGAGGAGGACCGGGG